>NW_007726869.1:82538-90802 GCF_000696425.1 Galeopterus variegatus | reverse complement strand
AAACAAATAGGAAAACATGGGTTTTGTCTGAAATAAAAGGCAATTGACATGAGACACATGCTGAGAAGAATAGGTTATTACAGAACTATTGGCATTGGTTTTTGTCATCTAGTTTATTTTGTCATCTAGTTTATCTGATATTGTCTTAAGTCCATGAACCTCTCTATTTGTGGTCATAGGCCCCCTGACGGCCATCTAGAGACTTCCAATGTGCCTACCACAGGCTGAGTCAGTAAACTTCGGGTTTCTAGTCTACAAAATAAAACAAATAGGAAAACATGGGTTTTGTCTGAAATAAAAGGCAATTGACATGAGACACATGCGGAGAAGAATAGGTTATTACAGAACTATTGGCATTGTTTTTTGTCATCTAGTTTATTTTGTCATCTAGTTTATCTGATATTGTCTTAAATCCATGAACCTCTCTATTTGTGGTCATAGGCCCCCTGACGGCCATCTAGAGACTTCCAATGTGCCTACCACAGGCTGAGTCAATAAACTTCGGGTTTCTAGTCTACAAAATTATGAATCTCTAAAATGAACCACAAGTTGCCTAAAATCTGGGGAGATTGTCTGCTCTAACAGTCTACACTTGACTTAGTCTATCTGAAGGTTCTAATCTGAGTACAGTAAAATCCTCTTGGATATGAGGCCTACCAACCAAGGAGCATAACTGTGCTTAGATTCTCTCCTATACTTAGAATATTTTTCTTCCAAAGACATCAGTAGAAAGAGCCTTGGTTATTCAAGAAAGAGCAGCAAGTTCACAAATAAAGCCTCTTTCTTCATGCCCTGTTCTTTCATCTGGACAAAATATTAATGAACATAAGGAGATGTCCAACCCTCTTGGAAGCCAGGAAAGATGTATTAATGATATAAAAGTAGAAATGGGAAGTTGCGGGAAGGAGAGAGGGGACATGAATCAGGTATTTCTTTAATTAAAATATATCAGCAGACTAAATTTGAAGTTTGTATGATAGATATAGATTAATTTTTACCCCAAATGGAACTTTGAGAAAGTAAAATCAAGATATTTGGCAGGGGTTTGTTTAATATTAATGAGTGTGAATAAGTGTGACTGATTCAGAGAATGGTTTATTAAATTCTGTCGAAGTAAAGCAATACTTCTTTAAGAATTATCATTTTCTTTCTTAAATTGGGCTCTTCTAGCAATTACCTTTCCTAATACCAGGAAGGAAGTTTGCTAGTTGGGATACATAGGAAGGTATTGAGAATCGTCTGTTTGATCTAAGAAGATAACTGAGTCTCCTTCTCTGAAAAAAATGCCTTCTTTCAGATTTCAGTGAATATTGGTATCACCCCAATGTTTTCTTCTCCATAGTTAATAGGAAGGGTATGTCCATATACTGCCCATTGCTCTTCTCCAGATTAAATAGAAAGGGTATCATTTCCACCATTACTTATGGAAGCCTAGAATTCTGCTGCTGTCCTTAATCAAAACTTCTCACTTGTGAACAGATAAACCCTTTTCTCACTTGACCCTCCTAACCATCTAGGAATTTGTTTTTCTCTATTTCATGACTGAGCTAAGTGAGGCCAAGGGTGTTTAAGTAACCTGTCCAGCATCATACTATTAGTGAGTGGGAAATAGAGGGAGGCCTCATACACCCTAGTTTTTCTCTATTTCATGACTGAGCTAAGTGAGGCCAAGGGTGTTTAAGTAACCTGTCCAGCGGCATACTATTAGTGAGTGGGAAATAGAGGGAGGCCTCATACACCCTATCCATATTCTCATGGACCTATTGAATTAATCCATTGTCATCTTGAAGGGCCATAGGCAACAGTGGCAAAGGATGAGATACAGGCAGGTAGACATTCATGTTGGAAGCCTAAGAGATAAGATGCACAAAAAAAATCCCAGCAGCAACAAATGCTGTATGATCTAAATTGGTAGAGGTAGCCAAAATGAAGTTAGTAAGTTCGAGAATACCAGACCAAGAATGTAGAAACATGGCAATTGTGTTAGCCAGGGTTGAGGGACGGGTCACATAGAACAAGTACAGTATGACCAACACAGAAGACACTCTGACCATGCCTCATTTTGGTCTCAGACCAGCATAGAATGAGACAAGAACATTGCTATGGTCTCACTGCTTATGTCTCCTCTCCTCCCCCAATTCACATGTTGAAATCCCAACATCTAAAATTAGGGTATTAGGAGGTAGGGCCTTTTAGGAGGTGATTAGGTCATGGGGTAGAGCCGCCATGAATGGAATTAATGCCCTTATAAAATAGATTCAAATGTGCTCTTTTGACCCTTTCCACCATGAGAGAGACAGTGAGTAGGTACCATCTATGAACAAGAAATATGAGCCTCACTAGACACCAAAGCTGCCACAGCTTTGATCTTGGACTTCCTGGCTTCCAGAACTGTGAGAAATAAATTTCTGTGGTTTATAAGGCACTCGGTCTATGGTATTTTGTTATAGATTCCTAAATGGACTCAGCCAAAGATCTTATATCTTTTCTAATGCTGATGATTGTCAAGTAGGGTCTTAACAGTTAAGATGATTTTGACTATTCTACATGGACTAAGTGTAGTCATCTTTTATTTTGCTGAGGCATGAATTTAAAAATATGACGTAAATTGCGACAGTCTCCTACCTGGTGAGTGAAACCAGGTCACCACCTGGCATTCCCATCTCTACATTTTTCTTTGTTATTTTCTATTTCTTGTGGTAATCTTAAAGGCGGCCAAATATTTTTTATGTTTGTGAGATAAAGCCATAAAGGGAGAGTTAAAACTTGAATACAATGTCGAATTGAAATAAATAGATATGCCATGATAGTTGAGTAAAATGAGATTTCTGAGAAAGTTGATAGTTGTATAAATATGTATTTCTCTGGGTTTCGTGGATTTTTCTGAAGTGTTGGGACAAAGCCATCGTTAAAATCAACTTTATTATATAAGGGTAACTCCAAAAAGTTCATGGAAAAATAGAATTAAAAGGCAATAAAATCTTTCCATGAACTTTTTGAAGTACTTTTGTATAACCTTCTAGAATACACATCAGACTTTTTTGTATTTGGTTGATTTATATAAGGCACTCCCTCTCGTGTAAAGCAGAGAGTCTCCAGGATCTGTAGCAAAAAACAGAAATGAGCTTCAAGGCTTATGACAAAGTCAAACACATACCTCATTTACTGGCAATTACCCTGCAGAGTCTGCAATAAGTACTATATGATCAGTGAGCTGCAATTTCTATTCAAAATGCCCCCCCCCGTAGGTGACCTGTTAGACATTAATGTGGAAATTACTTCTTATATCCAACATAGGCTACTTTAATTAAAGAACATAACCAATTTCTGCTCTCAGTAACCAGATATGCCCGATCACTGATAGACAACCTTCCAGTCCACTCCTGATGGACAGAAGGTGGGCTGTGGCCTTGCATAGGCTCCATATGCCCATATGCAGCTGCTTCACACTAACCCTGAAGAGGTCTGTTAGTCCATTTCCAGTGCTTATAACAAAATATCTAGAACTGAGTGATTTGTAAGACAGTGAAATTTATTGCTTACAGTTTCTGAGGCTGGGAAGTCCAAAGCCCAAGGAACACATCTGGTGAAGGTCTTCTTTGGTGGTGGCTTTATAGTGACACTGGGGTCTCTCATGGCAGAAAATGGCACAGCAGACAGAGAGACTCTCATGTGCTCTCTTTTAAAGCCCTCAGAACCAGGCCTAAGACCACCATTATTAATCCATTCACTAGGCATGGTCCTCAGAATCTAATCACCTCTTCAAGGCCCACCTTTCAATTATCATAGTAGGATTTCCCACCCTCTTGACAGTCACAGTGGGGATCAAGCTACTAATACATAAAACTTGGGGGACACAATCCCTATCAAGGGGTCAATTGAAGGCTTAGACGTTTAGAAAAACAATATGTTAAAAGTCCATTCATAATTTTTATTTGCCAGATCTCTGTTAAAATAGAGAAAATTGAGATACAAGGAGGGGGGCATATCTGCTTTCCTAAGGTAATTGTGATGTGAAAATAATTTTCTGACATCCTTAAACTCAGGGAACTCTTGCTGGTGAAGTGCTCTCTTAAAAGATGATCAAGCAGGTGATGGGATTTAGGAAACAATACCCCCAAAAATGGCACCTTGGCATACTGAATATTTTAAGCTGAAGGAATTTGAGAAGTGGCAGATAGAGGAAGAACTCTCTGACCTTCTGCCCTGAAGAAGGTCATGGGTGTTGGGAATCATGTTGTGAAAACAAAACTTTTTTTTTTTTTTTTTTTTTTTTAATATATATTAGACATGTCTCCTCTCTGGAAAGATCTCCTTTGTCAGTTGTATGCATTGTAGACTTGGTTGAACTCTTGGTCTCAAAGGTGAGGATAATAGTTTTACTGGAGCAAAATTAGAAGTGAAGGCCTCTCGCCAGCTTTTCTTCTAGTGACTTCTATGTTACTTGATAGTAAGCATGAAAGTAAATACTATCTTAACTAAATTTCTTTAAAAGTTTTATTTCCTGAGAGTCCAAAAGCTAAAAGTCCATATTCTCCCTGCCACTGATGCTGGCCATGGTTTAAATCTCTTACCGTGTCCACTTGAATATGAGATAGGAGTGATATGTTTAAGGAGATTAACAGCTAGAATATGATATTTCACCTATTATCCCTGATTTACAAAGTACGTGGAATAGGTTCTCTTTTAACTTCCCAAACACTAATCCCAACAAACTAGAAAAACATGTTCTGAGCCAACCTAGGTTATGTAAGTTTATGTGTCTGTGTTCTTTGCAGTGCTAATCTTACATATCCAACGTATAACTTCCTCCTCAGATTGGAGGTAAAATGCCTCACTCTTAATTCCTTCAATTATCTCATCTGGCTATTGTGAGATTAACATATGATAATTTTTTCATGATCAACAAAAAAATAAGATGAGTTTCCTAAACTCTTTAGAAGTCAGTAATAGGCCGTCACTATAAAATTACCCGGAAGGCTATTTTGCAAGTTCACAAATGGATGGGAGCTCAATGTTATACAAGCTAACTGCATTTGAACACTATTTTCCTTAATGATGGGTGTGGATGGGAACAAAGCCAAACTCTTATAATGATCTCCAACATCGCAGGAATGCGGCATGGCCCTTCCCAATGAAGGTACGATCAGCAGGGAGCATTGCCATGTGAGATGAGCGTTCTTCATTTACTTCCCCAGAGGATATGAAATGAAAGGTTCATATGATTCTGTTTTCAAGGGTTTGTTTTGGCTCATTCCTGGGAACTCCCTTGTATAATGATGATGGCTTATTTCCAAAAAGTGTTGATGCTAAAATGAGTTTACAACATCTCACAACAGGAAGCTACTTACATCTTCTATATTGTAAAAAATGAGGGTTTGACTTAACTGCTCCTGTGTTGTGTATATTTGGGGAAAATTCTGAAACACTAGGAAAAAGTCAGAAATGATGCAACTTTGGGAATAAGTAGGGCCTTAAAAAAATCCACAAAAACCCTGGGTTTGAGTTCTGTCTCCATAACTAACTAGTTATTTGATCCTCAATAAATCATACTCTCTCCCCATTTCAGTTTCTAATCTTGAAATGAGAATAATAAAACATACTTAATGGTTGCTATAAGAATTCAGTAATAAAAGTATGCAAAAGGACCTACGATACTTGGTAACAGTATATTCAATAAATCTTTGTTCCTAATTTTTCTGTTATCTTAGTGTTTGTGAATTCATATTTTATTAATCTATATGATGAGCTTGTTTTTATCTTTGACTACTATCCTTTGACATATTGAGTCATTTTAGATTTCCAAGAAAGTCAAAAGGAGAGAATAGAACTGAGGTTAGCAGAGGTGAGAGAGGGTGAGGGGAAAGGGCTTTAATGAGAAATTGGTAAAGGGCTCCAAAAAACGATTACATTGTATAATGCCAAATATAATAATTATCCTGATTTGAGCATTACATATTGCACACAGGTCTTGATATCCAATGCGGTACCCTACAGATATGTACAATCAATTATGTTTCAATAAAAACATAAATAAATAAAAAATAGATTTCTAAGAAAGTGATAAGGCAAAAAGTCATTGAAAATAATTTTAATATTTCTTTAAAAAGTAAATATTTTTATTTCTAGGGTTAATGCTGCAAGCTTATATTGGACATCTATAAATAAGTGCTAACGTTATTGAGAAAGATTAGTAAGAGCTTTGAAATTTATATGCTTTCTGTTTCAAAAAGAAGCTGAGCTCAAAATGTAATGCCACTTCTGTGCATTAATCCGTTGCCTACTCCCACAGACGCCTCCCATTATGCCTTGACAACAGCTTGTCATCCATTTGGCAGAAATTTTACCCTTTGAGAACAACCAAATTTCATACTGTGGAGGTGTTTTTTAAAATGGGAACTTTGGTTTTCTTCTTTTTTTTTTTCCTCCTGTATGAATAAGAGTAAAAGGAAATTCAACCTTAAAGGTAAAGAATTTAATGAGGATGAATTTTATATTTTGATCTAAGTTATATTTTTTAAACTTAACATTCAGAGTACATAGATTTGAAATTAGAGTTGACTCCTGAACAACATGGGATTAAACTGTGCAAGAACCACTTTCATGGAGATTGTTTTCAATAAATGCTGTGAATGTATTTTCTCTTCCTTATGATTTTCTCAATAATATTTTCTTTTCTCTAGCTTACTTTATTATAAGAATACATAAAACATACAAAATATGTGTTAATCAACTGTTTATGTTATCAGTAAGATTTCTGGTCAACATTAGGCTATTAGTAGTTAAGTCTTTGGGGAGTCAAGTTTTACACGGATTTTCTACTGTGTGGGGGATCAGCCCTCCTAACCCCCATATTGTTCAAGGGTCAATTGTACTTTACAACAAAGAGATAGTACATACTGAATTCAAGCTGAAAAATCTTTTTTCATGAGCCTGGCAACACATTTCCTCCTTGTGAATGGTTTTGTAATTTCATGGCCTTTTGTACAATTCTTAGTTTTAAATCTTTGATAACAATAGCTCACTCAGCTCAGTTTCCTGACTTCCAAAAAAAAAAAAGCAGAGGGGAATATAGCAGGATGGCTTGGAACAAATAAACCCTAGGAACTAGATGAGCTTTTAATAACTTTTTTCCCTATAGACCAGGACACAAGTTTGGCTCATGCATACGATTCTAACTTCTGAACTGAGTATAGTTCCTTAGTTTGTCTTCGATTGGTTAATTCATACCTACATTACTATTTTAGTGTATTTATCTACTTTGATGTTACTATATAATCATGGGTTCTCTGAATAAGAACTACTGGTTTTAAAATCCAAGTTAGATGAATGGCTTAAGTGAGATGATGGAAGGAGAACATTTCAGAAGAAAAACTAAAAGTATATTTCATGAATCTTTTATTTTCACAATGAATCACAGGTACTTCAAATGCCCGTGAGTGAAATGCAATTTGTCATTGCAGTATTTGTAACTAGTTTTGAATGAGAATAAGAGCTTGCACAACAAAATCTAAATATTATTAAGTACTAAAATAATCCTTTGAAAATCTGTTAATTACATATACACACACGTATACTTGTATATATAAATATATATATATTACAATTTGCTTCTCTCTTACTTTATTTTATGCAGAAATAAAAATTTTGTCTACCAGTTGCTGACCCAGCCAAAGTACCTTGCTTTTACATTTTTAAAGAAATTAAATTTATTTTAAAGAAATTAAAATTTCCTTAAATTGAATTTCTGAGAAATCAGTTAATTTTACTAAGATTACACACAGGGCACGGGAAGCCAGAAGTCTACTCTAGGTTTCCCTAATCCCACTGCTTTTATTTGTTCCACCACGTCCCATGACTTGTCAAGCAGAAATAATTGATTAGAGAGACCTTCCCTGAAAAGACACTAAGTGGAGAGACAAGTATGTAAATAACCATTTATAATACAATTGAAGGTCAGAATAAAATTTACTAATTTCACGGGAGCTGTAAAATAGGACCAACTCAATCTATCTGGACACCATCTGGGAAAATTTCATCCGGGAACAGGCCTGAAGGAGGAATAGAAACTTTCAAGACAGAATAAGGGGGGCATGACAGCAAGAGGCAATGGCACACATAAACCCTTTGAAACATAAGACAGTTGTTCAAAGTCGGGAGATCACAAAGAGGAATGTATGATAAGAACCTAGAAAAGAAGAAGGTGCATGAAGTCCTGAAGTCTTCAACATCATGACAAGGAATTTAGACTCTACACTGCATGC
>NW_007726869.1:80484-81819 GCF_000696425.1 Galeopterus variegatus | reverse complement strand
GCATAACGTAGAATGATCTGACAACAATATAGAAGATGGACCAGAAATAGAAAAGATTGGATGCTATCTTAAAACCTTTAGGCAAAAATGATGAGACAGAATTGAGGTAGAAATTGAAGTTTATTTCACCATCGAGTGAACTATTGTCAGAGGGCAAAATGATAGCAAACATCATTTTAGTAGCTTTCTCTTCTGCCCCTACCTGCCAAACCTCCTAATACTTTCAGTGCCCCAGCAGATCTCTAAGGGGCAAAAAAGTTTTTCTTGAACATAGGTAGTACTATCTGACTTGTTCCGGTCACCATTGTATTTCCCCACCATAACTAGGATGCTATCTCAAGTGGAAGTCAAGTTTAGGAACTAAACTGTTGAGATAACTCACCAGTATAAGCCCACACAGGTTCTGCCTATAGCCCAGGGCTACAAAGCTCTCCTGCTTCATATAGCGACATCCTTTCCAAAAAGTTTAAGCCACTCAGGAGCAACACTGCATGTCTGGCTAAGTCCTCAGTCCTTTTATGTAAAAACTTATTAAGAAGTAAGGAGGATCCTTTTTTACTTTCCCAGGCATCTTACGTTACTAACACTTTAACTCATATCTTATCCCCTCCTTCTTTTCGTTCCCTTCACACTCCAGTTACTGAAAGTAAGTGTAGAAACATTCATGTAAGAAGAAGGGTAGAAACAAGGAAATAGGCAAAGTTATTCAAGTAATTGAGTTTTATTATAAAACTGGTACATGTATGCAGAATTGGCTTGAAGAAATCTTTATCTATGTTTCCCGGGGCCCAGGATTGTGGTTCATGGTACACACTAGTTTTCTTTTTCTTTCTACTTTTCTTAGACTTAATTTTTTTAGAGCAGTTTTAGGTTCACAGCAAGATTAAGAGGAAGGTACAGAGATTTCTCAAAAGCTCCTTGTCCGCACTCATGCATAGCCTCCCCCATTATTAACATCTCCTACCAGAGTGGTATATTTGTTACAACTGATGAACCTAGATCGACACATCATTACCACCCAAAGTTCATAATTTACATTAGGGTTTACTCTTTTTTTTTTTCCCCTAAAATAATGGAACACGTCACAAATTTGTGCACCATTCTTGTGCAGGGGCCATGCTAATCTTTTGTATATTATTTCAATATCAGTATATGTGCTGCCGAAGTGAGCATACTGCTGATCTTTTCACTGTGCCCATAGCTTTGCCTTTTCCAAAATGTTCTACAGTTGAAATCATACAGTATTTAGCCTTTTCAGATTGGCTTTTTTCAGTTAGTAATATGCATTTAAGTTTCTCCAATGTTTTTTCATGGCTTGATAGCTCTTTTTTTTTT
>NW_007726869.1:77875-79929 GCF_000696425.1 Galeopterus variegatus | reverse complement strand
TTTTTTTTTTAGCACTAAATAATATTTCATTGTGTGGATGTACCACTTTGTTTGCTTCCAAGTTTTGTCAATCATGAATAAAACTACTATAAACATTTGTGTGCAGGTTTTTGTGTGAACATATGTTTTCAATTCTGCATTAGTCAAGATTCTCCACAGATATGGAACTAATAGGAGATAGAGATAGATAGGTAGGTAGGTAGGTAGATAGATGATAGATAGATAGATAGAAGATGATAGATAGATAGATAGATAGATAGATAGATAGATAGATAGATAGAGGTATATTCTATATAATATCAGAGGAATTGGCTCATGCAATTATGGAGCTGGAGAAATCCCACGATAGGTTGTCTGCAAGCTGGGGAACCAGAGAAGCCAGTAGCATGGCTCAGTCCAAGTCCAAAGGCCTCAGAATCAGGGAAGATGGTGGTGTAACTCTCAGTGTAGATGCAAAGGCCTGAGAATCAGGAGAGCCAACAGTGTAATTCAGTCTGAGGCTAAAGGACTGCAAACCTGGGACTGGTACAAGTTCCGGAGTCCAAAGGCCAGAGAAACTGGAGTTCTGATGTACAAGCGCAGAAGAGGAAGGGTGTCCCAGCTCCAAAAGAGAGAGAATTTGCCTTTCCTTTGCTCTTTTGTTTTATCTGGCCATCAACTTTTTGGATGGTCCCTTCCACACTGAGTGAGGATGGGTCTTCCTTACTCAGTCCGTTGATTTAAATGCCAACTTCTTCTGGAAATGTCCTCACAGACATACCCAGAAATAACGCTTATCTGGGAATCCCTTAATTAAGTCAAATTGACACCTGAAAATAACCATCACAAACTCCTTTGGGTAAATACCAAGGAACCCAATTGCTGGATCATATGGTAAGAGTGTGTTTAATTTTGTAAGAACTGACAAACTGTCTTCCGAAGTGGCTGTATCATTTTGCATTCCCACCAGCAGTGAAGGAGAGTTCCTGTTGCTGCTCATTCTTGGCAGCATTTGGTATTGTCAGTGTTCTGAATTTTGGTCATTCTCATTTGCGTGTAGTGTGGCAATATCTTGTCATTTCAATCTGCATTTTTCTGATGACATATGTGAAGCATCTTTTCATACTTATTTGCCATCCGTACATCTTCTTTGATAAGGTGTCTGTTAGGTTTCCGGCACATTTCTTAATCATATTGTGTTTTCTTATTGTTGAGTTTTAAGATTTCTTTGTGTATTTTGGATATCAGTCCTTTATTAGATATGTCTTTTGCAAATATCTTGGCACATTTCTTAATCATATTGATTGTTTTCTTATTGTTGAGTTTTAAGATTTCTGTGTATTTTGGATATCAGTCCTTTATTAGATATGTCTTTTGCAAATATCTTCTCCTAGTTTGTGGCTTATCTTTTCATTCTCTTGACAGTATCTTTTACAGAGCTAGATTTTCAATTTTAATGAAGTCCAACTTGTCGATTCTTGTGGACTGTGCCTTTGGTGTAATTAAAAAGTCATTGCCAGAGAGTGCGGTGAGGGGATCCTGGCGAGGGTGGAGGGTGGAACTTTCGGGCCAGGCATAGCAGGGCGACCAGAAGATGGCAGGTTTTCCATAGCGTATCTAGTATGAGTCCCACGTCTTGGAGTCCCACGTCTTGGTCTCTTATCCAACTCGAGCAATCTCAGCTCCACTGGCTGGAGAAAGAATGGGATTGTATGAATTCCCAACTAAGCTGAAATACAGAGAGTAGTGGTAGATTATCTTCAGTTCCTCAGAAAATTAAATGTCTGCAGAAGACCAAGAAGCTCAGGAAGATGAACTACTGGCCCTGGCGAGTATTTACGATGGAGATGAAAATAGAAAAGCAAAGTCTGTCCAACGTGGAGAAACCAGAATCTATTTGGATTTGCCACAAAATTTCAAGATATTTGTGAGTAGTTAGTTAATAATATTTTCACAAACAGATTTCTTTGAATAAAGACTATTCTTGATTTCTTAGTTTATCCTTAAAAAAAAAAAAGGTCATTGCCAAACCCAAGGTCATTCAGATTTTCTATGTTATCTTCTAGGAGTTTTAT
>NW_007726869.1:75648-77131 GCF_000696425.1 Galeopterus variegatus | reverse complement strand
GTTTTATGTTGAGATGTGTAATTCATTTTGGTTGTTTGTTTTTTGTGTGTGAAGGGTGAAGGTCTGTGTCTAAATTAAATTCTTTTTTTTTTTTTTTTTGCATGTGGATGTCTAGTTGTTCCAGCACCATTTGTTGAAAAGACTATTTTTTCTCCATTGTATTGCCTTTGCTCCCTTGTCAAAGATCAGTTGACTGTATTTATATGGGTCTATTGCTGGGCACTCTATTCTGTTCCATTAATATATTTGTCTCTCCTTTCACTAATACCACACTATCTTAATTACTGTAGCTTTATAATACATCTTGAAGTTGGGTAGTGTCAGTCCTCCTACTTTGTTCTTCTCCTTAAATATTGAGTTGGCTATTCTGGATCTTTTGCCTCTACATATAAACTTTGGAATTAGTTTGTCAATATCCACAAAATAACTTGCTGGAATTTTGATTGAGATTGCATTGAATATATAGATCAATTTGGGAAGAACTGATGTCTTGACAATATTGGGTTTTCCTATCTGTGAACATGGAATATCCCTCCATTTATTTAGTTATTTGATTTCTTTCATCACGGTTTTGTAGTTTTCCTCATATAGATATTCTATATATTTTGTTAGGTTTATTCCTAAGTATTTCATTTTTTGGTGCTAATGTAAATGATATTATGTTTTTAAATTCAAATTCCATCTATTCATTGTTGGTATACAGAAAAGCAATTGGCTTTTATATATTAACCATGTATCTTGCAACCTTACTATAAACATTTATTAGTTTTAGGAATTTTTACATTGATTCTTTTGGATTTTCTGCATAGATGGTCATGTCATCTGTGAATAAAGACAACTTATTTGTTCCTTCCCAATCAACATACGTTTTGTTTCCTTTCCTTGCCTTACTGCATTAGCTAGGACTTCCAGTACAATGTTTAGAAGGAGTAGTGAGAAGGGACATCTGTATTAGTCAGTTTTCTGTTGGCAAAACTAGGTAATTTATAAAGAAATGGAATTTATTTCTCACAGTTTTGGAGGCTGGGAAGTCCACAGTCCAAGGGGCACATCTGGTGAGGGCCTTCTTGGTGGAGACTCCCTGTAGAGTCCTGAGGTGGCTCAGGGTATCACATGGTGAGTGTAGCTAAGTGTGTGTTAGTGTGTTAATATGCTCACTTATAAAGCCACCAGTTCCTCTCCCATAAAAACCCATCCATACCTTAACCCATTAATCCATTAATCCATGAGTGGATTAATCCATTTATGAGGGCTTAGCTTTCTTGATCCAATCACCTCCCAAAGGCTCCACTTCTCAACACTGCTGCTTTGGGATCAAGTTTCCACGGGAGATTTGGAATGAACAAACATTTATACCATAGCAACATCCTTGCCTTGTTCCTAATCTTAATGGAAAAACTTCTAGTTTTTCATCACTAAATGCGCTAGCTGTATGTTTTTTGTAGATATTATTAATCAAGTTGAGGAAGTTACCCTCTATTTC
>NW_007726869.1:69304-75374 GCF_000696425.1 Galeopterus variegatus | reverse complement strand
TCCTCTCCCATAAAAACCCATCCATACCTTAACCCATTAATCCATTAATCCATGAGTGGATTAATCCATTTATGAGGGCTTAGCTTTCTTGATCCAATCACCTCCCAAAGGCTCCACTTCTCAACACTGCTGCTTTGGGATCAAGTTTCCACGGGAGATTTGGAATGAACAAACATTTATACCATAGCAACATCCTTGCCTTGTTCCTAATCTTAATGGAAAAACTTCTAGTTTTTCATCACTAAATGCGCTAGCTGTATGTTTTTTGTAGATATTATTAATCAAGTTGAGGAAGTTACCCTCTATTTCTCATTTACTGAAAGTTTTTAAAAAGAACGGGAGCTGGATTTTGTCAAACTCTTTTTTTGTGTCTATTTATATGATAATGTGATTTTTCATCTTTAGCTAGTTGATATTATGATCTCATTAATTGATTTGTGAATGTTGAATCAGCCTTGCATTCCAGGGATAAATCTCAGTTAGGTATAGTGTATACTTCTTTTTATATATTGTTAAATTTGGTTTGCCAATGTTTTATTCAGAATCTTTGCATCTATGTTCATGAGAGATATTGGTCTGTAGTTTTCCTTTCTTGTAAAGTCTGTGTCTGGTTTTGATAGTAGGGTAATGTTGGCCTCACAGATGAGTTAGGAAGTATTCCCTCTTCTTCTAAAAATTGTAGAGAATTAGTATGATTTCTTCTTTAAATGTTTGGTAGAATTCATCAGCAAGATCATAGAGGCTGGTGCTCTCTGTTCTGGAAGATTATTAATTATTATTCAATATTTTAATAGATATAGACCTATTCATGTTTTCTGCCTCTTCTTGTATGAATTTTGGTAGATTGTGTCTTTCAAGGTATTGTTCATCTCATCTAGAATATCAAATTTCTGAGCATAGAGTTGTTCATAGTATTTTTTTATTATCCTTTAAGTGTCCAGGGGATTCACAGTGCTGTTCCTTCTTTCATTTTTGATATCTGTAAGTTTTGTCTTCGCTAATTTTTTCTTAGCTCAGCTAGAGGCTTATCAATTTTATTGATACGTTCAAAGAACTAGCTTGTGGTTTTATTGATCTTCTCTGTTGATTTCTTATTTTCAGTTTCATTAATTTCTGCTTTAACTTTTATTATTTTTTTCTTCTGCTTACTTTGGAATTAATTTGCTCTTCTTTTTTCTAGTTTTCTAAATTAAAGCTTAGATGATGGATATAAAAGCATTTTTCTTTTCCAATATATGCATTCAATGCTATAAATTTACCTCTAAGTACTACTTTCATTGTATACTACAAATTTTAAACTGTTTTTTTATTTTCATTTAGCTTAAGAGATTTATTTTTTGACCCAGGTGGTTTTACCTATGCTTCTGACCAACCAGCTATAAATAAATAAATGAACCAGCTATAAATCAGGGTTTCCACGACCCCCTCCTTGGGTTCAATTAATTTGCCAAAGTGGCTCACAAAAGTCAGGAAAACACTTACATTTACTGGTTTATTATAAAGGATATTACATAGGATATTATAAAGCACACAGATAAAGAAATGCATAGGGAAAGGTATAGGGGGATGGGTGTGGAGCTTCCATGCCTTCCCTGGGCATGCCACCCTCCAGGAACTTCCATGTGTTCAGGCATCTGAAATCTCTCCAAACCCAGTCCTTCTGGGTTTTTATGGAGGCTTCATTACATATGTGTGATTGACTAAATCATTGGCCATTAGTGATTGACTTAAACTTCAGCCCCCTCCCCGGAGGTTAAGGGATGGACCTGAAAGTCCCAACCATCTAATCCTGCCTTGTTCTTTCCAGTGACCAGTCCCAATCCTGAAGCCACCTAGGAGCTGCCAAACATCAGTCAAACTCATTAGCATACAAAAAGACATCTCTTTGGAGAGTCTAAGCATTTTAGAAGTTGTGTACCAGGAAGGGTACAGGGACAAAGACCAAATATATATTTCACATTATCACACTACCATGTTTGTTGATGTTTTCTATTTATTGCACTGTTCTTTGTTCCTATTTTTGCCTTCCACTGTGTCTTAGTATGTGTTGCTATAACAGAACACCACAAAATGAGTAATTTATAATGAACAGAAATTTATTGGCTCACAGTTCTGAAGGCTGGGAAGTCCAATATCAATGCACCAGTAGTTTTGGCGTCTGCTGAGGGCCCAGTCTCTGCTCCCAAGATGGTATCTTGAATGCTGCTTCCTCCAGAGGGGAGGAATACTGTTCCTCACACGGCAGAACCACACAAGAGCTAAGAAAGATAGCTCACTCCCCAAAGCTCTTTTTATTAAAGAATTGATCGCACCCACGTGGGACTAGCAATTAAATTCCAACATGAGTTTTGAAGAGGACAAACATTCCGTCCATAACATTCTCTTTTTCTATCTCCTGTAGCTTTAATTGAGCATTTTATATGATTTTAGTTTTTCTACTTTCCTAGCTTATCAGTTATACTTTTTAAAACTTTTTTCAGTAGTTGCCCTAGAGTTTACAATATACATTTACAACTAGTCCAAGTCTACTTTTAAATGACACTATACCACTTTGCGGATAGTGTGAGTGAGTACCTTATGTTAAAATAATCTTAATTTCTCCCTTCCATACCTTGTATAATTGTTGTATTTCATTTCACTGTATATGAGCATAAATAAGCATATATATATACACACACATATAAATAATTGAATGCATTGTTGCTATTATTATTTTTAAGAGACTGTTATCTGTTAGCTCAATTAAGAATAACAAAAATAAAATTTTTCATTTTACCTTCATTTATTCCTTCTCCTGTGCTCTTCCTTTTCTTGTATAGATCTGAGTTTCTGACCTATGTCATTGTCCTTTACTCTAAAGAATTTTTAACATTTCTTACATGGTGCATCTATTGGCAATAAATTCTCTCAATTTTTTCTCTGAGAAATTCTTCATTTCTCCTTCACTTTTGAAGGATAATTTCACAGGGTACGGAATATTAGCTTGGTGGATTTTTTTTTTCTTCTGAACTCTTTAAATATTTGACTCCACTCTTCCTGCTTGCGTGGTTTCTTAGGAGAAGTTGTATATAATTCTTATCTTTGCTCCTCTACGTGTAAGGCCTTTTTTTTCTTTCCTCCCCCTCTGGTTGCTTCCAGGATTTTTTCTTTATCTTCTGTTTTCTGTAGTTTGAAAATGATATGCCTAAGTACAGTTTTCTTTAGCGTTTATGGTGCTTGGTTCTCTGAGCATTCTGGACCTGTGTTTTAGTGTCTAACATTAATTTGGGAAAATTTCTTTTGTTTCTTTCTTTCTTCTCCTTCTGCTATTTCCACTACACGTTACACCTTTTGTAGTTGTCCCACAGTCCTTGAATATTCTGTTCTGTTTTTGTCGGTCTTTTTTCTCTTTGCTTCTCAGTTTCAAAGGTTTCTAATGATATATTCTCAAGTGCAGGGATTCTTTCCTCAGCTGTGTCCAGTTTACTAATAAGCCCTTGAAATACATTCTTCAATTTTGTTATAGTGCATTTGATCTCTAGTATTCTTTTTGGTTCTTTCTTATAATTTCCATTTCTCTGTTTACATTATCCATCTGCTCTTGCAGACCATCTACTTTATTCATTCGAATCCTTACCATAATAATCATTGTCTTAAATTTCTGGTCTGATAATTCCAACATTCTTGCCATCTCTGATTCTGGTTCTGACACTGCTCTGTCTCTTCAAATTGTGTTGTTTGTCTTTTAGTATGCCTTGTAATTTTTTCTTGATAGCTGCACATAACGTACAGGGTAAAAGGAACTGCTGTAAATAGGACTTTAGTAACGTGGTGGGAAAGTGTATGGGGAGGAGAAATGTTCTGCAGTTTTATGATTAGATCTCAGTTTTTATTAAAACCTTTTCTCTGGACTGTGAACTTCACAAGTGCTCATCAGCCCTCTTTTTCTCTAGGGTACAGCAACTAGATGGGGTCGAAGTTGAGTATTTTCCTTTCCACAGGGTCAGTCAGATTCTGATAAAACCACAAAAATTTAGGCTCTGGTTAAATAGTTTCTCCTGAGGGCAGACTTTTTTTTAAAGTAAAACAGAATGCTCTGGTGTATTTCAAGATGGTTCTTTTTTCCCTTCCCCCTGCTTGAAGAATGAGGGGATTTTTCTCTGCTATTCACTGAGAGGACCTGGTAGAGCTTTGAGAGGTAAAACTCACAAAATTGTGGGGACCCCACAATACCTGGGTCCTCCTGGAGTTTTTTTCTGTGACACTTGTCCAAAGCACCTCCAGCAATTAGTAAATTACAGTTCAGGTTTTCCTACATGGAGCTTTTGCTCTGGTAAATTGTGATTCTCTATAATCACCTATCTCTCCAATTTTAGGAGTAATGATTTGCCCTGTGACTGCACTTTTCTTACGAATCTGAAAAGAATTGTTCATTTTTCAGTTTGTTTAGTTTTTTACTTGTTAGGATGGAGTGGCAACTTCTAAGCTCCTTACTTGTTGCCCGACCAGAAAGTAGAAGTCTCTGACAAGAGGTTTTTTCCCAGTGAATTTTATTAAGCAATGTCTTAGGAGCAAGGAATTAGAAATATCGGTACAATTCAGTATTATTTGACCCTTCCAAACCTCTTCAAATTTCCAATTATTTGGGAAGGGCAAGATCATATCACAAACCATATCTTCTTCATTCTTTTTACCCACCCTCCTTTTCTTATTCTTTCCAAAGACCATGCTACTCCTGGTGACTCATCCTATAGCAATCAGGGACAAAGGAAATACAGCACAGGCTTCTCCTTTTGCTGCTATCTCCATCAAAGAATAGCATAAAAAATTCTGAGGAATTTTGTTTTCTCCACTTTGTTGCTCACCCTGGCATTTTTTATTAAAGGGCAAGTCTTTACAGTTCTGTGGACTTAAAAGAAAGCATCAGAGAAAATATATTGTAGGATTCCACAAGCTTTTTGCAAAGTTGTGATTTAAGAAAGGAGTTCCTAGCTCCATCAGAGGCATGCAGAGCTTGCAAAGTATTTTGAAGTTCTTTCTTTCCATATATGTTCATAATATGCTCAGCATGTTGCTTGACACTTAGGAATGCTAAAATGTTAGTGCACATCAAACAACGTGTTGCGTGCTGTAGAATGAGTGTAAACCAGTCCAACGGGACTTCATTGTTCATTGTTTCAAACTTATAAAACCAACCAAGGAGGGCTACAGGAAGGACAACCTTGAGGTCAGACTGGAAAGTCCTTAGCACCAGTTGATTAAAAAGATGATTTCTCTATTTGCGTAACTCTACAGTTCTGCTTAAGCTGTGAACACATGCATTTTCATAAAATCATTCATTTTATAAGAAATATTAACTTACAGACGGAGGTATGATCTGAAAACAGATGCAGTTCCTCTCAGGCTTTGGGCAAAAAGACATGAAGCTCCATGTCACATTCTTAGACATTGTATCTTGGATATAGCAACTCAGGGATTTTTTTTTTCAAAGTCTTAAATTGGGGTGCAGTGCAGATTTATACCTATTTAAGGCTGGCAACCTGGGGATCACATGCAACAGACTCAGTTTTGGGGGCTAAGTCTTTACTCACAATTGGGTTTGAACAAATATTTCTGACAATAGCAAATAAATTTACAGTTAAGTAACTTCCCTTAGAGTAATGAAGGCAGAAACATTTACCTAGCAGTAGTGTCAAAAAAAAAAAAATTGGTTAATTTATACCTGAACACGTGAGAAAAAAATAAAACCTTTTCTCTTAAGCAGAACTTGGGGGAGAGGGCCCATCTATCATTACCAGTACCACCAACAATAAGATTCTTTCTTCTTCCTTTTGCCATCTATACTACTCATTTGGTATTTACCATATGATTTTTATTATCCTTTAATGTCTCAATCATTTGTTTCTTCAGTGTTATTGAGAATAAATGATGAAGAAGACTTGCTTGGTGTTCTATTTTCTTGTGCTGAGAAAACTATCACTGTGTCTCAGTGTCAAAACCAAGTAGACAGGGCCGGCCCGTGGCTCACTCGGGAGAGTTTGGTGCTGATAACACCAAGGCCGCGGGTTCGGATCCCATATAGGGATGGCCG
>NW_007726869.1:46379-68304 GCF_000696425.1 Galeopterus variegatus | reverse complement strand
AACACCAAGTCAAGGGTTAAGATCCCCTTACCGGTCATCTTTTAAAAAAAAAAAAAAACAAGTAGACAAATGTGTTTTAATTACTTACATATTTAATAAATATAATACATAAACTGAAGCCCAGAGTTCAAAATTTTCCCACCCTTCATGAGGGCATGTATAAAAGAGGTTTAGCAAAACTTCAGCAAGCAGTTTCTGTAATTAAAACAATGGGCTGTTTACCACACCCTATGGCTTGGAATGCAGACAATCAGGAATTTGGGGGTGTCAGGCTCCAACCAAATTAAGATGATGCAAACCATTGCATTGGATGGTGAGGAGGTCTGGCTTCCTCCTACTCAAAAAATGCCTGGGAAACAGGAAATACAAGTTCAATTAAGATGACCTTCCTGTAGTAGAAAAGTAATTGTCTCTTGCCAGAGACCAGTGAATGAATATTACTGATGATTCTATGATCAAAAGAGACTTGGTTTTCGCTATTGTGACACCCATTTGACTGAAGTCTTGCAAATCAACACAAGTTAATAGGTTCATGATGACTGAACAATTATAATGAAAAAAAAAAACTTGCTTTTGATCCTTGCTAGGGGAAAAAAAAGACAAGACATGTCCTGGGGGAAAGTAATTCAGTTTTTTTCAGAGGTATATACAAGCTAGCTATGTTAGAGGGTATTTTAGTCAATGGTGGAGACTGATGAGTATAAAGACTCTTGAAGCTTCAGTACCGACCTGCATTTTGGGGCAGCCTGGTATCCTATTTGGGGGTAATTTCTCACAGTGAGTAAAAAGACTCTTGAAGCTTCAGTACCGACCTGCATTTTGGGGCAGCCTGGTATCCTATTTGGGGGTAATTTCCCACAGTGAGTATTCTTGTTGAGAGGTAGTATCTTATTTTCCACCACAGAAGGCAAAGAAAATGGGGCACACTCTGGCTGCTAAGTAGTGACAATGATTTATACCCCTCAACTGGATTTTCCATGTATGATTTGGAATCTTTACTCTGTGACGCATACAAGAATAGTAGCAATTCATTCTCTGCAGCAGTGCCCACATCTGGGCCAGATGAGAAACTAAGAAATGCTGCTTCAGATAAGCCTTCTACTTATATAGTGAGATTATTAATGTAAGTGTCTACATGTATATGCTTAGGCTAGCCGTCGTACAAGGACGCTTCAAAAAGTTTGTGGAAAACTAGAATCGAAAGATAATACAAATCTTTCCATGAACCTTTTGTAGTAACGTTTGTATGTTTCTGTTACTTTTTGCAAAACAATGCCCTGATACAGAAAGCAGACTGACACAAGCAAAATATCTCTGGGGAAATATGGAGAAAATGGCCTTAGTTATCTGGTCTGGATGCATCCATTTAAAGTCCTGTAATGTTCTCTTGTGGGAATTTAGCAATCCATGGCAAAGAGTTGTGAAACTGCTAATTAAATCATCCTGTGTTCATTTGGGAACAAGCTCGGGGAGATACCATTGCTGCCACCAAAGTATTGTAGCAGGAAATCAAGGACTGCATGCTGGTGTGGGTCCTTCTGGTAGAATCAGATGGTTTAAAGAAAGGGAATTACAAACCCAAAAAATTAAATTCAAGAACTGGAAAGAAGACATGTAGATGATCTTTGCCCACCTGTCACTACACATCCCCTGCCCTCAGAAGCAGATTCCTTTTTCTTGTCTGATGGTTCTTTCTCAGTTGCTTGAAGATTATTCTGTTACCACCTCATCTTAGTGATTTCCTTGAAGAGAAAGTTCATTACCAACACATCTCTCCTTCCCACTTTATCCAGACCTGTCACTAGAGTTAGTTGTCAATATAGCAAAGGAGATAACTACAAATAAAAACTTGCAAGTTAGGTTGATGTCATATACATGAAAATGAATCAAAGACTAGCCAATCTATGTGGGACAAAATCTGGAGAGTAAGTATAAGAACAGATTTTAGGGTGCTCACACAAGGGAAAACATTTTTAGATCACTAATACCAGTTGCTAAATTAGCTAACATAAAATTCTCTTGCCATACTGTGAACATTTATCCTTATATAACTTGGTTAAAACTTTCCCATGTGTGTTTTGAAAAACTAATACAGTTAATCATCATCTCCAAGTGGCTATATAAAAAAACACATTTGAAAAATTACAAGTTTAATGGATTATGTAATTTTGGACATTTTATCAACTGTTCTCTTTTTGTTCTCTCCATCTCCTCCCCTTACCTGCCTACACTTGGTTTATTTTCCATCACAGCTACTAGTGATCTGTTCAGTCTAATTATATTATGAAAAAGATTAGGGAACAACCTTAAATGGTACCTTTTAGAATTCTGTCACCCTATTGTCTGATACCCAAGTCTCTCCCCCACTTGGTCACAGGAAGCAGAGAATGATAACGTCAAAAACAGTCTTTATACATTTGTTAAATACTCCTCTCCTAGATTTCTCCATTCCAAACTTGCTTTTCTTTTTTAACAAATACTTTTGTTCCCTGACCTTTTAGAATTCTGTCACCCTATTGTCTGATACCCAAGTCTCTCCCCCACTTGGTCACAGCAAGCAGAGAATGATAACGTCAAAAACAGTCTTTATACATTTGATAAACACTCCTCTCCTAGATTTCTCCATTCCAAACTTGCTTTTCTTTTTTAACAAATACTTTTGTTCCCTGTCACCACTAGAAGTTGCCCTTAGCCATGGCCCTAACACATGGCCTTTGGTAAATTGCCCTTAATAATAATTCCCTGAGAACTGTTTTAGAAAATGGGCAGTATTTTTTCCCATAGATTTAAACATATTAAAATTTAATATTTTCCAAAATAGGAATGGATGGACAGACTCCTCACCCTACCCATGCCCTTCCTGTGTTTGTTTGGAACATTTTTAAATTAATGGCCATAGTTGTTTTCATAAAAGAAAACACACACACACACACACACACACACAATTGGCCTGAAAACCATAAAGGGCCATACGTTTACATAATTACATTGCTTTCATTTACAAAGGGAGGAGAGAAATAAACTTTAATGCTCTTTAAGGATTAGTAAGAAAGCAACAATAGGGTGAGACTGAGGGAAGAAACCCAGGAGGGTCAAAAGAACACATCCTCCTGAAAAAGCCTAAAACAGTTATATGTGATAAATGGGTTGTGGGAAGTGGTTACTATCCATTTTGTTTAAACAAAATACAAAGACAATATTAAAACATCACTCTAAGCATGTATGTTAGGTGCATCCAATAAATTTACATAAAGTATTACAAATAACTTGAAAATTTATTGCACGTACCTCCACTTTACAACTCGAAAGGTATATTAGTCTGGGTTCTCCTGAGAAATAGAACCAGTAGGTTCTTTCTCTATTTGTACACATATGCACATAAACAAGGGTACTTCAAATAGTTCATGAAAAATAGAATCAAAAGATAATACAAATATTTCCATGAAATATATGAATATATATGCGTGGGTGTATATATATGTGTGTGTGTGTATATGTATATATGTATATATAAAGAGACCAAGAGAGAGAAGGATTTATTTTAAGGAATCGACTCACAACTTGTGGAGACTGGCAAGTTTGGAATTCATAGGGCAGGCCGAAAAACTAGAAATTTAGGTAAGGGTGGACGTTGCAGTTTTGAGCCTGAAGCCTGGAAACTCAGGCTGAATTTCTGCATTGCAATCTGGAGACAAAATTCCTTCTATTTTGGGAAACCTCAGTTGTTGCTGTCAAGGCCTTCAACTGATTGGATGAGGCCCACCCACCTAATGGAGGGTCAACTGCTTTACTTAAAGTCAACCAATTGTAAATGTTAATCACATCTAAAACGACCTTTACAGCAATGTCTAGACTAGTGTTTTATCAAACAACTGAGCCCCATAGTCTAGCCAAGTTGACACATAAAATTAGCCATCATGGAAGGTTTGGAGAGAAAGAACATTTATAATCAACCTGGTTATAATTGCTTCCAGGTTTTTTCTTGTATGGTCATTGTTCTCAGTTGATTTTACTAAAAATTTGAAATGATTTTGGATATCTTGGATGTATGTTGTACTATAAGATTCAGCCAGGCAAATTCTACCACTGAATATACTTGAGCACATTAGGTGCACTCTTTTCACTAATCAGCATCTGATGGCTCATGCTTTGCTTAGTCACTTAACACAGCAGCCCACATACAAAAATAGTGTAAAGAAAGGAGTAGACAAATGGTAATTAAAATTACACAAATAAGAATTGTGTCCCTAAAAATGAAAGAATGAGAACATTTTGTTCTGACATACTGAGAATCAGAAAAATGAATTAAACAGGAAGACATACCAGGATATTTTAAGTAGACGAGCAGATTATAAACCTCCATACTGACTGCCCTGTGTTACATGTCACTTCTGTTGCTTAGCAGAGCCTACTCTTAGTTATATCTGGAGACTACGTGTGAAGAACTTCTGAAAACATTCGTATCTCACTAAAGTCAAACTCCATCAGAGCTAATGGCACAGAGCTAACTGTATTAGGTGTTTTTTCTTCACACACACCGATCTTCAGACACCACATTAGAAAAGTCATCTAAATAGATTGTCAAGCAAAGAAAATCCCAAAAGAAAGCCAAACATATGAATAGCCCTTGTTTGGTGTCCAGTAAAAAGTTTAATTTTTCTTTGTGTTTCTTAATAAAAAAAGGTGCAACTTTTTTCTGAATAGTACAGCATGATAAATAGATGCAATTCCCTTTTGCGACATACATGGTACATCATTTTATATTACCTTAGTAGTTTGATAAATGTCTTTTCTCATTGAGATTCTGTTTGTGTCCAGTAGAAGGAGCACTCAGCTGAAAGAAAAATGGAATAGACTTAAAAAAATTTTTTCCAAATTGCTGGCAGCCCTGGGACAGCTTAACTCCATTTCGGAGATTTAGCTGCTCTGAAGCTGGGCTGCAGTCTGTGAGGGCAGCTTTACGTGAACTTGATTCAGAATGTAATCTCTAGGAGTCCAACCTAAAACGTTGGCCTGGACTCTGTGCCTTTTGTCCCTTTATCCCTGGGAGGCTGTCCAAACTGCTGATCAGGTTCTCTAATGTCCCCAGGGGAAAAATTGCCCTCTAAGCTGTGCTCACTTTTCTGGACTATTATCTTCTTTTAGATCTTGACCTGATAATTCTTTACTATTTTGTGAACTTTTCAGTGTCATCAAACTAATGGCTTTGATATCTTGTCCAATTTTTCACCTCATCTTTAGCAGTAATGTTGGTTTAAAACATGCAGCCCCAACTTTACTAGAAGCAGAGTCCATCTCCATTTCTCAATTTCGTATATACGTCTTTTTCTCTCTCATATTCAGATGTGTATTATGACCACCGTATTGAGGGCCAAAGCTAAGTATTACATACTCTCACTTACATCTGTAATGTGGATAATGTATGTGTCCAGTTTTGCTGACTGCTAATTGTGGTTGTTTTATTTATTGCCTTTGAGCCTCTAGCTTGGGCTTTCTTCCAATTTAAAAAACCTCGCCACCTTAAGGTTACTTAGTTTTCCCCTACCTGTATTAGAAGGTCCAGCTCAAAGCCAATTTCCTCCATGACTATTTCTTATACCCTCCTCTCCACTTGATCTTCCTCTTCTGAAATACCATTTTACTTATTCTCTATATGATATACATAGTGTTTATATTCATTATGGGTTAGCAAGTTTGCCACCCTGGATTTCAAAGTCTCCTGAGACAGGGGTTAGAAACATTGATGTACTGACCAATGTTTAAAAAACAGATCTCCAAAAGAAAAATATATATATATATATTTATTTTAAAGAGCTCTGATTGGAGTTTGCAAGTTTCCATGGTAGAAATGAGAGTAGCGATATAAAAGGAGAGAGAATTAAAAATGAGAAATTTTGCAGGAGTAAAATTTGCTGCAAACTGAGCAATGTAATCGAAGCGACTTTCTGCACTTAAGTATCAAAAAGAAGAAAAAAGCTGTATCTGAAGTTATTCACTCCACCTGCATTAAGTGACCCACTACATCACACCAATGTATAAGGTGTCCATGGATGAGATGCCTGATAAGGCCTCAAATCAGAGACAGGGGTCCCTTTGGGTAGTTTTTACTATTAGAAGAATTGGGGTCAGTTTAACTTACAGAATATGCTGAGGCTTTATCATTAAACAACACTTGTTGAGAAATCAATTCAGTCCCTGTAGGTATGACTTAACCTATGACTAACCTGAGATTCAATCAGATACAATCCAGGTTTGTTCATGGGCCCTAGAAAAC
Source organism: Galeopterus variegatus (assembly GCF_000696425.1). Classification (NCBI taxonomy): domain Eukaryota; kingdom Metazoa; phylum Chordata; class Mammalia; order Dermoptera; family Cynocephalidae; genus Galeopterus; species Galeopterus variegatus. The sequence continues at coordinate 62,030 of NW_007726869.1, read as the reverse complement.
AGGCCTTAGAGGGTACTCTGTGATAGAAAAGGCAGTTGTCATGGCCTCCCAACCCTACTAATAGGGAAACAGGCACAATAGAAAGTTTGCTTTTAATTATAAATTAAGACATCAAAACTAAAAAATAAGAAACACTATTTCAATTTACAATCTTCCACTTTAAATTCCCTTGTTCAAACTCTAAATTATTACATTTCATACTGGGAGTGAGTATGAATGTTACAGATTTTGAGAACCAGTTCTCTTGATGTTAGAGGTTTAAATAACTAAATAGTCCACACATGCAAATTTTAATATATAAAATTTAATATAAAAGTTAAAATGTATATAATAAATTTTAATATATAAAATCAACATCAAATAATGAATAACAGTATTTTCTTGAGCTGTTCTTCCTATTCCTAGAAGTTCTCCCTACATACAAATGTAACAACCTGGAAGTAATTCTGGAGAAGTTTTTTGACTTAAAATGAGCTAGAAGCCTGATTTTAGAAACAAACTCCTATTCAACTGTGGATGTAATCAATTGTTCTGTGTGTTTTTATTCCAAGAAACACCTGTGATATGAACATCTCTTCCCCCAAATCAGAGTACTGTCTCCTTGCCAACACGTGCTCAGAGATGCTAGCAAAATAGTAGATCCAAGGTTCTCAAAGTGTGTGTGTTTTTATTCCAAGAAACACCTGTGATATGAACATCTCTTCCCCCAAATCAGAGTACCGTCTCCTTGCCAACACGTGCTCAGAGATGCTAGCAAAATAGTAGATCCAAGGTTCTCAAAGTATTGTCTGCTGAACAATTGCATTAACCAGTTCTTGTTAGACCTGCAAATGCTTGGCCCCACCTAAGACCTACTGAGTCCAAAACTCTGGGAATGGGGCCCTGCAGTGTTTTAACAAGCACTCCAGGTGATTCTGATGCATGCTAAAGTTTGAGAATCACTTCATTAGATGATACTTTTCCTTCCTCCCACAGAAACCAACGTCCTGCAGAAATCAGTTTCACATCCCCTTTTATAATGCAAAATTGAGTGGAGGAAGAAACTGAGTTTGTGAGAGACTTCTATTTTAGTGAGCCCTTGGTTCATACACCTTCAACCAATCACTCACCACTTGTTCTGTTGTTTAGTATCCTTAAATTTTAGTGCATCATGCACACATCATCTTAAACAAGGCTGTTTATCATCACAACATTCCTCAATGATTACTAAAGTCTACTGAGGGTCAAAACTATATATTAAATAAATCTGAACACCTTGGCCTATATTTAAGATGTATATCATTTTTTTCTTACAATTCCCCACAGTCAGCCAAGAAGGGCTTCTTATGCCATCTGTGAAAAGCAAACTTTTCTCTCAACCGATAGTTTATTTAAGACTAAACTCCACTCACTTTAAGACTTCCTTAACTTCAAGTTTTCAAGAAGGATAGTGTTTTCATAGTGTATTTTTCTTAGGGGTAACATGCCAGCAATGTCAGAAGAAGGACATACAAAGTAAGAACCAAGTTGCAAATTACAATGTAGATGCTAATGACAAGTCATTAATCAGGGAGGACGAGGCATAAGGGTGGCTAGAACTTTTCAGGGCTTTGTCTGACCAGTCAACAGGGCTCAAGGCAGAGGCTGGCTTTGAGAAGTCAGTGTGGATGAACAAGTGGCCAAAGCTGACTAGGGAGGTAGGAGTGTATTTTTGTGCTTAGGTTTGATGAAGAGGGGATAGTTGCAGGGAAGTATTATTGGACAAAGAAGGTACAATCTAATGGTAGGAAACGGGGGGGGGGGGCGAATTTAGCAAGGCCTGTTTGTTCAGATTCTTCTCTGTGTTTCTGTGTCTTCAGAGATAAGGATGTTTCTTTTCTCTGGGTATAGGGAGGACATCTCTTGAATGAGGGTCTCATGACCTGATTCAAGGGTGAAGGGCAGGAGAAGGTCAGAGTGACCCTCCTAGATTTTATAACCTGCTTCAGGGGAGAATGACAGAGGGAAGGTGATAGTGGCCTTTCTGCTGCTTGGCATTTTTTGAAATGCCCACATGCCGTATTCTGGGGTATCATGTCCTGATCCCCATCAACCATATGTTGCATTGTATTTGCCTATGTTTCTGCTATCCATAGTGAACTATAATTACTTTCAAGGCAGGACTTCTAAGTAACTCTTACCATGTCTGTAGCAACTCACCCGAACAATAAATATTTGGTATGTGAGTTACTGAGTTTCCTCCAGCTCATGATTCTAAACATATCTGAGGGCAGTCAGTTAGCTCAGTGGGTTAGAGCATCATGTCATAACAGCAAGGTCAAGGGTTTGGATCCCCATACTGGCCAGCAGCATAAAAACAAACAAAACAACAACAACAAAAAAACATATTGGAATCCAAAAGCTCCGGCTTCTGCCCTCCAATATAGAAATCTCTGGCACCAATGCTTTAAATAAGCCAAAAGATAAAGAAAAAAAGTGTTTGAAGAAATACAGAATCAAACAAAACAAAGCCACAAAAACATGAGATGTTAATAAAGCCAATAAAACATGAAATTATTACCTTAATCTATATGCAATAAATATGTAAGATGCTGTGTCTAATAGTAGCGTCCATGCCCACAAGAATACAGGGTGAGCTAAATCTATGTATTCACTCTTGAGCTGGTTCATATCCAGGGTAAGCAATAGAATAAAGTTTTTACCACTCAGACATTTCCCTTCAAATGCAACGTTGTATCGCCTCGTGTGAATGATTGTATGATGCTTTGAAGCTTTAGCAATGTGTTACCTGCAGTGGCCGTTAGATGGCAGTTGTACACCATAATATCAGCAGTATTTGGTTTGGTTTGTTTTGATTTTGTTTTTCCTAGGTGTAAAGCAGTTTTTTGAAGAACAAAAAGTCGAAGAAACTTTTTAGAATAAAGATCAATAATCAAATCTTTTTTTAAAAATATGAATTGAATATAATTAAATTCCCCTACTTGAAATAAAAGAAATTTTACCATATTCTTTAGGCCTAAATTTTTCATAGTGGCCAAGAGCACAAACTTCATAGTTAGATGGATAGCAGATTGAATTTTTTTTCTTCAGAACCCAGCAATAAGTTTATCTTAGGCAGATTGCTAAATCTGTTTAAACCTTTGTTTTCAAATCTATAAGTATTATTATTAGAGCACCTATCCCCACAAGGCATGAAATATAAGGATGTCTGAAAATGGTTTAGACCACATAGGTCTTAATAAATGCTACTTCTAATAATAAATGAATATTTTATTATTAAATTCAAAACCTTGGTGTGCAAAGAGGTTAAATAAAAAGGCTTCACCTTCAGCTAAAATAGGAAGAAAGAGATACAAAGGACACAAATAAAGAGAACATCTAACAGGTTTTTGCAAGAAAAGCAGTGATATAGAGTAAAAAAGAACATCATTTTTGGAGCTGTAAAGGCCAGAGTTAGAATACTGATTCTGCTGTTAACTAGCTATAATCACAGGAAGGAAGAATCAAAGAAAGAATCATTACTTTGCATTGCTTAGCTTCAGTTTCTTTATTTGTAAATCGGAACTCAACACTTTTAGGGCTAATGTAGGTAAAACAAGCTAATACATATGAATGACTTGTTAAATAGTAGATGTTCAATGTTGCTATTTCTCTTCTTTGCAGACTTTTGTAAAAACCTACTAAAAACTTTGTATACTAAAGTTTAATTTTATTATTTTCCCAGGGCTTGAGCTCTCTCAGAAATCTATATAACACACAGTTCTAGCAAACTCTTATTTGTTTCTCCATTTAATGTTAATGTTACAGTTCTTGACAATTTAAAAACTTTTGCCCAAGCCTATAAATTATCTTCAATTTTCAACAGCTTTCTTTAAGCTTCCATTCTCTGGGTGAGATGTTAATGAGTATTGAGATGGCAAAACAAAGCAGCCTAAGGAATTAGAAAACACCTAGAGGATTAATCCACTAAATGGAAATGCAGTCACTGCATGATCTAGATTTAAAAAGATTATAAGAAATGAATCTTTCAAAGTGATGTCTAAGGATTTTTTCCAGGGGGTTAAGAGAATTAAATTATGGATTAAAGTAAGTCAAAAAACAAACAAATTGTGTAAAGACTAGTTGATCAATGTTGACCAAACAGGTGTTGTTATAAGTCACAGTAAAGAATACTAACAGTGGCAATGTGAGAAAATGTGAAAATGTGTTTTGTGTGTCTTCTCTACAATATGTAAATGGAATTTCCATGGATTAGAATTTGTGTGCTCAATAACTAAAAAATAGTACAGGATACTATTCCCATTTACAGAGGAAGTTCTATGCCCAAGAAAAGATAAATCCTGGAATATTTATTTTCAGTTATCTCCTCATTTTCCATACCTCTCTTCATTTGTAAAGAGGGCAGCATATTTGGAAATGTTGAAAAAGTTAGGCGTCATATTGTCAGACCAGTCCTTTTACCAGTGGAAAGACTGAGGCTTTGAGAGATTACAAGTGCTGTTCCTGGCTTATTAGGTGGCACACCTGGTCTAATTCCTAATCCAGTAGTTCTTGGATTTTGCCATTCTGCCTCAAGAAAAACCCATAAGCAGATTCTAATTTTTTTAATTTTAATTTTTATGTTTAACTAATTGTTATTCTTCCCTTTATATAGGAGACCACAGATTTACTTGTAAAAGGCAAGTAAACCATAAAATAAAATCCTAATTTATGAACCCAAATTAAGAGGATACCTTTATTGGACAGATTCAGAGACATGGAAGAATTCCTGGTCTTTTTATTTCTTATTTATTCAGGAAACAAGGGTGTAAACAACGTAAATTACTTCAAAAAGGCTATTTCAGCTGCTGCTGATCTTGAAAGCCAATCTGAGAGAATAACGGAGTAAGAGCCCAATCTAGGGGTAAACTGGGTGGAAAGCCAAACACTTAGCTGAATTGGTCAGTCTTTCAATCTTGCCTTCCATCCCCAGGGTTGTAGAAAGGTGTTCAGGTGTCTCCATTATACTGCTCACTCCTGCTGGCCAAAAGGGCCCAGGGTTCTCATTAATTTAATGGGAAGCTGCTAAGCCCTTACCATTCTCGCCATGAAATGCACCGCGGTCAGCACTATCTGTCATCCCGATTTATTATTGTCTGATAGCTAAAGTGCTGCTGCACTTGGAACATCTTAAGGAATCCATTCATTTTTGGTACACTTTGGACAGAGGTATTTCAATATAAGAACAGCCCATTGTAAGTGCCAAATAATAAACAAAAACATGTTAATGATTTTTAAAAATAATTGCATTCTTTAAAAAAAAACTATTTGTTGGAACATAATCCAAATGACATTAGGGTGTAGTCAGGAAATTAGGCTTTCTGTTTTAAGGTTGTGGGCAATGTCCCTACTTTGCAATTTACTGATTAAATCCTAATTAAAGGAAACTTACAAAATATACCTACTCTTTAGAAATTTCATGGTAATTCAAACTAAAATGTTCTATGCCACTGGATGGATTTATTTAAAGACAAGGAATGTAAGGCTAAGAGAAATTATACCATTGGTTATAATTTTACACAGCCAGTCAGAGTCAGAGGTGAATGGAACCCAGATCCTGTCATTACTGAGCTGGAATAGTGCTTTTCGCTATCCCAAGGGTTCTTGGTCAGAAGTATTTTGAAGTTGGTTCGCCTGGGAGAGTGAAGGTGTAAGGCAAATTTCTCTCACACCTTAGAGTTCTCGTTGGGGAAGAGGACAGGAGAAGAATACCTGGTTTGACCAAGTTGTATAAAGAGATGCCATTTGAAAGCACTGTGGGTTGGATCAGCATGGAGGTAGGCCTGGTACAATGGAAAGATCATAAGTCTTTCCATCATTGTCACTTGATCTCTTGACTCCTGAATAAACAGGTATAAAAACATAAGCCTCAGAGAAGTTTAGGGCTAATTTGAGTAGAATATGTAAAGCATCTGCTAGAACGATTCACTTGTTTTCAGTGTTTAGTAAACATTAAAACTAATTTACCAGCCTTCTAAGGCAATTAACCATTTAATCTAAACCTGAAACTAAAGCATTATGGGGTAAGAAAGCAAGAAGTGAGGGAGGCTTCGAGTCTGGTATCCTCTAAGTTCAACTTGACAAATGAACCGTGCAAGGGAGAAAAAGTCATATCTTTCCCCCTAATGTCTCAAGGTTCATGGCTGAGGCACCTGCAACAAAAGACAGATTAACAAGAGAAAAATGTACAAATGTCTTTAACATAAGTTTTATGTGACATGGGAGCCTTCAGAAATGAAGACCCAAAGATACAGGGAAACCGGTGTATTTTCATGCTCAGTTTTGATGAAGAGTGAACAGTTCTGCAGAAGTGTGATTGGACAAAGAAGGTGCGATCTAGTGGTAATAAACCGGGGAAATTTAGTTAGCAAGGCCTGTTCAGATTCTTCTCTGTGTCCCCGTGACTCCAGACATAAGGGCATTCTTTTCCTTCCCCCTCAGGAATGAGGGTTTTATAACTGCTTTAGGGGAAGGTCAGCCAGGTTTCACTGTCCGCTTCAGGGAGAAGGTCAGATAATTCTTTCTACATTTTATGACCTGCTGCAGAGGAGAAGGAGAAGGAAGAGGTGAGAGTGACCTTGCCACTTCTGCTGTTTTCTCAAATGCAAGATGCCGTATTTTGTGGTACTGGGTTCTGAACGCCATCAATTAAAAATTTTTAAAAACTTTTGTAGCATATTAGTGTCCACATCTGTCCACAAAATACCATGCTTTTTAATAAAGTTAACAAATTATAAGGCCATCTATGTTTGTGTTTCCTAAACATCCCATCTCACTTTATAATATCCCAGTCTTAGCAGTTGCTAGACTATAATAGGAAAAACTGCAAGAGGCACCACAAGACTTCTAGAAGCAATGCATTTTAACTCAGAATACCTTCTTGACAAAATTTGGATCGTTATCTTTTTTTCTTTTGTTCTGTGGTTGGAGGCAAGATGATTTCCATTTGTCCTGTGATTGTATTTTCTGCATGTTATTGATCTGAGGCAAATAGCATTCTGAGGAGAGGGTGTTTTCTGACACGGATGCTCCTTTCATCCACCAGCATACAACATCAAATGAGCCAGTCTGAGATCTGTCTGATTGTTACTCGTCACAGTTTGCCGTGTGGATGGACATTGAGAGAACAGTACTCCACTGGCCTTTAGAGAATTAACAGCAGTATATTTTCTAGTAAATATAGGCAACCCTGCCCTCCCGGTGTTAGTGAGGTTCCTGGAAAACATTCCTGAATAAGACACAGTCATTGTCCTTAGGGAGCCCTCAATTAAGCTCTTGTTAATTGAGCTACTACAACAATTTACAGAACTGACTTTTTAGCCAAGAAAATAGAAGAGAATCTACAGACAGTATTTATAGAGAAGCAGGTTTCCTACTTTTAAAAAACAATCGCATACCCAAACGTTTGCTATGTATTAAACACGGTTATTGAAAGAGAAAGGAGTAATTTAAGTCTTTTTTTTTTTGCATGGAAGTCTGATTACATACTTCTACCTTTGCAGGAATTTATTTTTCGCTTGAGGATATCCATGTTGCTTTTTTCCCTTTTGGATCATTCATTCCTTCCACTCAAAGTTTAGATGGGCAGGCTATTAGAAATTTAAATACAATGATTTCTCCTTCCTTTTTAACTTTCCTTCTTTCTTTCCTTCCCTCCTTCTTTGTTGTCCAACAATCATTAATAGTTATTAGCCAGGGCCTGAGAAGTCACAAGTGAATTACATAACCTGAGCTTTTATTTGTGGTTCAAAACAAGGAGTGTGTTACATGTTTTAAGAGTGTCTTCACAAAGGACAATTGGAATGAAAAGAGAGAGTAGATTGAAATTTGAGTAATGTACAAAATGGGAACAAAAGTGGACTATGTAACCCTAAACCTTTACTTCTAGAGCCTCAGTATAGATATATTTTCAGTTTTGAGTCTTTGTTGGTGGTAGTAATGAGGAGATCAAGAAAATTCAACTTCCTACTAATGTATGAGGTGATGTGCGAGCAACATCACTAGTGAAAACCATTGAAGAGGGAGTAATATTTGTGGTGGGTTTTAGATAAACTGTAGGATCTAGCTAGTTGGAGAAGAATATCAAAGATTTTTTAAGCAGACATAACATCATAAGCAAAAAAGGAGAAAAGTGTCAAACAATATAGGTCATTTGGAGGAATAATTCTTTACTTCACAAGATGGAACATTTTAAACAAATGAAGTAGGAGTAAAACTGCTAAGTATGTTTCTCCTTAAAAGAAAAATGATACAGGATGGGTTGAGAGCCACATAAGTTAAAGAGATGGCAATGTATTTGCATAAATGTGATTTGATACAACTTGGTGTTTATAAAAAATCATGGTGAAAAAATTTATTGTTATCAAAAAGGTCAGAAATATTTGCGTGAAAAACAAATGGATGGAAATTTGGAAATTTGCAGTGGTGTCAAACAGCAGCTTGGCAGAATGGCCATAGTGTTTAACCTGTTTCATCAGAATCACTTCTTCAAAATGCCCTGTATTTTCTGAGATGGATGGAGTTTGGTGTGGCAGGTGGGGAGTGACACACTAAAGTGAGGTTGGAAAGTTAGGTTGGGTTCACAAGCATTGAAGGCCATTCTCAGGTGTTCTAACTTTCTCCAGTAGGCAGATAAATAGCGTGATGCATCAGTGTTCTAGAAAGATCATTCGGGTTCAGGTTTGGATTGGACAGGGAGGAGATTGCCAGCAAGGAGGTCCATTGGTGGGTTACAGAAGCCCCTGTGAAAAGCAGTGAAGGACTGAGCAGCACAGTCACAGCAGGATTAAAGAAGCGTGGTGGATTCTGAATGCATTTCAGAATTAGGGCTTCCAGGTCTGGACATGAGCATGGAGGCAGAGAGTTAAAGGAGCATTCTGGCTCTCGGTACCGGTAGTGATAAGGATGGAAGTGGAGGCAAGGTGATATAATGATAACTTCTTCCAATAAGCAATAACTTTTAAGATGCTTTTCAGAATTGCTCCCAATTTAGTAGCTGAAAATGGATAAAAACAAAAAAAGCTAAATAAAACTTCTCAAAAGTCTACAGGGCTACAAAGCAGAAGGAGAAGTGAGAGGGAAATAACATCAAATGATTGAAGCAATTGGTTAGGTGAAACTTTTGTGAATTTGATTTTATTATATCTCAGGGATTTGATAATGCAACAGAAGTTATTAAAAGTAGTACAAAGAAATCTTTTTGGAATGAATATCAAAGAGAATGCAAGCATAGAACCTCACATTGTTTGTATTTGATGAACTGTTTCATTGTCGATTAATGCTATATAATAAACGTTTTTCTATAGATTAAATATTCTTCCATAACATAATTTAAAATGACTGGATAGTATTTTATTGCATAAATATATCATAATTTATATGCAAATATCATTGTCTTAGATATTTTAGCTGCTCTGCATTTTTTACCTGTGAATAGTATTTCTATCAAGATTTTTTGTAGCTAAATCTTTGAACATTTATGGAAGAATGCATCTTTTCTCTACTGGAATTGAAAAGTAACTTTTCCCATATACGAGGGTACTTGAAAAAGTTCGTGGAAAAATAGAATTGAAAGATAATACAAATTTTTCCATGAACTTTTCAAGTACTCTTGTATTAAATTCTTATAAATATCTGAGTCTCTTTCTGGATTTTACATTGTTTAATTGACCTGCTTGCTCTTCCTATGCTTGTTCCCCTCTATTTTAATTATTTTTCTCTTGTTTATCTTAATACCTAATAGGGCAAAACACACTTCATTTTTAAAAACCTCTTGCCTATTTACTCTTATTTATTCTTCCAGGTAATCTTTTTAATATTTTTGACATTTATTGTACTTACAAAACATTTATAAATTACCATGAAGAGAACTGACATTTTTAAAATGGTGAATCTTTTAAGCATTAGGATGTTCCTATTCTAAGATAACTTTGACTTTATTGAAAATGATACTTTTAGGGCTGGCCTGTGGCTCACTCAGGAGAGTGCGTTGCTGATAACACCAAGGCCACGGGTTCGGATCCCATATAGGGATGGCTGGTTTGCTCACTGGGTGAGCGTGGTGCTGACAACACCAAGTCAAGAGTTAAGATCCCCTTACCGGTCGTCTTTAAAAAAAAAAAGAAAAAAGAAAATGATACTTTTATTTTACTTTTACCTTTGATATCAGATTTTGAATTCCAGTGTATTGTATTGTAACATTAGCAAGCTATCTAAGAGGTTTTATAATTATTATTAAATCAGGAATAGAAATTAAATTTAATCAACTAAATACTTTTTTGGTACCAAGCCACTTGTGTAATTTTTCTCCCTTTATATAGTATAAGATAAATAATATTCTTAGAGTCCAAGTATGAATTATACCTTGCATTCCTGGAATAACCATAGTTGATCATGAAAGACATATTATCATTTGAAGGTAATGATCATTGTTTTGCTAATATTTTGTTTGTAGATTTTTTCTCTAAATTCTTAAACATGGTTTGTCTATGATTTCTTTGGTTCTTTTTAAAGGTCACGTTTCTTCTATCTTCAGAAAATGGCAAAATGAGTCTGGGAAATTTTAATCCTTAAATATGCTCTATAACAGTGCTGTACAATACACATGTAGCTATTTAGCACCAGAATATGGCTAGTTTGAATGAAATGTTCTGTAAGTGTAACATACATATCAGATTTTAATGATAGTAATAAAAATGTGAATATCTTTTTTTTCTTTCAAATCATTTTGTCTTTAATAACCTGGCAGTAATTCAAAATGTGAAAACAAAGAGTCAGACTTGTTCCTTTTAAGGGGGATGCTACTATGATTGTCTCACACAAGCAAGATCAAAGGCCATGATGGGACAGGATTCTAAAGAGCATGGCTGATAAGGCTTCATGGCTCACAGATTGAAAGGAGTACAAATATCTTATTTTTATGTTTATTACATGTTGGAATAATATTTTGGATATATTTGCTTATATAAAATCTAATTATGGGGGCCGGCCTGTGGCTCACTCGGTAGAGTGCGGTGCTGATAACACCAAGGCCACAGGTTCGGATCCCATATAGGGATGGCCGGTTCGCTCACTGGCTGAGCGTGGTGCTGACAACACCAAGTCGAGGGTTAAGATCCCCTTACCGGTCATCTTTAAAAAAAAAAAAAAAAAAAAAAAATCTAATTATGGTAGTACCTACATATTCTTCTGGGAATATGTTCAAGACCCCCAGAGAATGCCTGAAAACAGTGGATAGTACTGAACTCTATAGATATTATATCTTTCCCTAAATATACATACCTATGATAAAGTTTAATTTATAAATTAGGCACAATAACAAATAACTAATAGCAAAGTAGAACAATTACAGCAGTATGCCAAGCATCACTACTCTTGTGCTTTGAGGCCATCATTAAGTAAAATAAGGGTAGCTTGAACACAAGCACTGAGATAACACCACAGTTGAACTGATAACTGAGAAGGCTACTAATGGTGGTAAAGCTGACAGCATGCATACTCCAGACAAAGTGGGTATTCAGGTCTGGGTGGGACGGAGTGAGACTGCATGAGATTTCATCATGTTACTCAGAATGGTGTGCAATTTGAAACTTATGAATTGTTATTTTCCACCTAATATTTTTGGACTATGGTTGACTGCAGGTAACTGGAACTGTGGAAAGCAAACTTGCAGATAAGGGAAACTACTGTATTATAATTAATATATTTAAAAAATTATTTGTCTATTATTAAATTCAATTTCTCCAGTTTCTGTTACTTGTATGTGCCTTTCAATTATATTTCTATTGTACAGCTCCTCTGTATAACATTCTGAATAGGAGATGAATGATCTAGTTTTTAAAAATTTGGAAGGAATTATCGTCACAATGATTAAAATGGTGTGGTACCAGGGCATGAATAGACAGACAAATCAATGTAGCAGCATAGAAAAGGCAGAATTTGCCTTTTTTGGATAAGGAGTCTTTAACAAAAATTTCAGCTTCTTTGTCATTTGTTTTTTGAGCTTTTTGACCACATTTTCAATCATTTTTGATAATGCATGCTTTCCTAGAAAATTGTTTTTTTTATTCACATGTTCAATGTTGTTATTATAGAGTTACCCTTCCTTTAACATTGCTATCTATGGCATTGCTTTGCTACTGGAGGTGATTTTGCCTTGCCTGCAACATTTGGCAATGTATGGAGACAATTTTGGATGTCACAGCTGGGAGTGGGGACATGCAACCAGCATCTAATCTGCAGAATCCAGGGATGCTGCTAAACATCCTACAGTGCACAAGATAGCTCCCCTAACAAGAATTGTCTGGCCAAAACATCAACAGTGCTGAAGATGAGAGAAGACCTGATATATGATAATATCCCCATCTCCTTTGTCATATTTCAAATTTAGTTTTTACTTTCCCCCAGCCATTTAGCGTTTACTGAGGTTTGTCTGTATTTTTTAGTCTTTTCAAAGAAATAGTGCTTGGATTGATTTATCAATTCTGCATTTTAATATTTTATAATTAATTTAATTGTGGTTCTGAATCTCCATGAATTCTCCTTTTCTATTTCTACTTTTCATTTCATTTTGTCCTACTTTTTGTCATTTCTTGCCTGGTATTCTTTTGTTAAGCATAAAATGCTCTTTATTTTTCTACGAGTACACTTTTTGACCTGATCCTATAAGATTTTTTAAAAAATTTTATTGAAAGATAATTAATATAAGTGGAGAAAAGTGCACACACCATGGGTATAAAGCTCAATAGCTTTTTACAAACTGGACATGCACATGTGACCAGCACCAACTGAATAAACCAGTGTAACCTGTACGTAGATCGAGGAACAGACTATAGCAGCTTCGCCCAACCCTCCCTTCTAGTCACCACCCTTCCCAAAGGTAACTAATATCTTAACTCTTAACAGCATAGATTAATTTTGCCTTTTATTGTACTTCATACAAGTGGAATCATAGTTTGTAGGCTTTTAATCTGGCTTCTTTGATTTGATATTATTTGTACACTTCAGCCGTATTGCTACACATAGGTATAATTTGTTCATTCTCATTGCTATATCATATTTTATTCTGTGAACACATCATAATTTGTTTGACCGTTCTACTGTTGATGGACAATTGCATTGTTTTTAATTATACAATATTATAAATACTGCTGCTATGAACTTTCCAGTAGATGTTTTTTGGTGAATATCTGGATGCATTTCTGTTGGGAATATACCTGGAATATATGTGTTTGATATTAATGGATATTCCAAACAATTTTCCTAGTTGGTTGTACCAATTTCATTTCTATCAGAAATGCATGGGATAACTGGTCACTCCATATCCTTGCCAAAAGTTGATATTGATTGTCCTTTTAAATTTTAGCCATTCTAATGGGTGTGCAATGGTCTCATATTGTGGTTTTAATTTGTATTTTTCTGATGACTAACAAAGTTCTTATTTTTTGTAATTTATCGGCCATTTAAATATCTTCTTTTGTGAAGTGACTGTTTAAGGTTTTTGTTCATTATTCTATTGTGTTCTCTTATTGCTTTTGAGTTTTTTTTTTTCTGGATATGAGGTCTTTCTTACGTATGTGTATTATAAATATCTTTTTCCTCTCTGTAGTTTCTTTTTCACTCTCTCAATGGTGTCTTTTTGATGAAAATAGTTTCATAATTTTAATATGATTAAATGGATCACTTTTTCCCATTGAGGAGGTGCTTTTTATTTCTTATTTAAAATTCTTTGCTTATTTTAAGACACAAAGATGTTCTCCATTGTTGTATACTAAAAGTTTTATTGTTTTACCACAATCACCTGGGTTTGATATATATAGACACGTCATTGGTTGTATTCTAGATAATTTTAAAGAGCAGTTTTCATTTTTTCTTTTACATGGGAATTATTTAGAAGGGTGTTTTAAAATTTTCTTGTAGTCTGATTTTTATCTTTTATTAGTAAATTAAAGTTACATTGTTCATAGATATGTGGTCCATACAATTTCTGCATTTAATAATTTATGGGGTTTTTTGGTGGCATATTATTATTTTTTGTAAATATCCCTAAGACATTTGGAAAGAAAGAACATTCTCTACTGGTAAAGCTCAGAATTCCATATGAATAAATACTTTATAGTTATAGCAGCTTATATTGATTACTTATTATGAGCTGGACACTATTTTTAGTACCTTATATTGTAGGGAAACTTCCCTTTCAACCCCTGAAGTTTCACTGAAAATCAACTGACAAATGCAGATTACTAGGAGAAATGGCATAACAAAGTTATTTGATCACAGTTTTTTGTGACACGGGAATCTTCAGAATGAAAACCTGTGTCACATAAAACTGTATAGGGAAAGCTACCCACTTTTATGCTTAGGTTTTATGAAGTGGGACAGACATGTAGAAATGTGATTGGACCAAAAAAAGTATGACCTAATGCTAATAGACTGATTGAGAAAACCCAGCAAGGCCTGTCCAGATTCTTTTTGGCCTGTTTGTGTAGCTTTTCTTTCTCCTGGGTATGGGGAAACATCCTTTCTGAAATGGGGATCTTAAGACCTGCAATCAGACAAGGTAGTTCAGTGAATTTCTTCATGGCTAGCTCCAAGACACAAAGGCAGGGTCAAGATTATAGTATATTTTCAGTCTTGATGGCTGGCTTTGTGGAAAAGCGGTCCAGATTTCTATGACTTGCCTTGGGGAAGAGAGATTCTAGTTTCTATGGCTTGCCTCAGCGGAGAATAAGGCTGAGAGACAGGAGGGCAGGAGAAGGTCAGAGGAAGGCTTTGCTTTTGAGTCTACTTCTTAAGTCTTCACTTTGGGGTATTGTCTTCTGAGCCCCAATAATATGTATAAACTTTTTAAATCATTGCAACAATTATATGCTCCATTTTATACTGAAGGATATAAGGAAACTGGGGCAGCAAGATGGTGGGTGTATTGTCCAGTGACCCAGCTAGTTAAATTGAGAAAGCAAGTTCGGAACTCAGGCTGCATAGCTCTGTAGGCAACGTCGTCAACCACTACTCTGTTTTACATGTGTTTCTATATTATTATAATATTATGTTATTTGTATATACGTTACTACTAAATTAACATATTAAATATAATATTCAATTATTTTATATATTGAACTTTTTTCTTTTTCTTCTTTTAATTTTTTTTATTGAATCAAAATTGATTATACATATTTTTGGGGTTGAACATTGAGATATGTTGATCAAATCAATATTACTAGCATATATATTGTTACAAATCATAATTCTTTATGCCCCTTGTCCAATCTCTCCCGAACCACTTCTCCCACCCCATCTCCCTCTAATTCCTCTAGATTTCTTCTCTCCTTCTGAAAGAATAATGGTTACTCTTCTGATTTGTTGCCTAGATGATCTGTCCAATGCTGAGAGGTGTGATCAAGTCCCCCACTATTATCATAGAGCAGATGCTTCTTCTGTCACTCTGAAATGGACTTTGTGGAGAGAGACATCCTCTTCTTTATCTCTACTGGTGACTCTCCTTGTGTCAATGCACTCCAGTGGCTGGTGAACCATCTGCGGGTGGTTGTGGCATCTAGCTGCTTTCGTGGCAGCCATGGTTATTGTGGTGGCTGTGGTGGGCCACCCACATGGAGGTGATGTTTTTGGCATGCT
>NW_007726869.1:27401-46280 GCF_000696425.1 Galeopterus variegatus | reverse complement strand
TATTCTTTATGCTCCTTGTCCAGTCTCTCCCCATCACCTCTCCCTCCCCCTCCCCTCTTTAATTACCCTAGATTTCTTCTCTCTTTCTGAAAGAATAATGGCTACTCTGTTGATTTGTTGCCTAGACGATCTGTCCAATGCTGAGAGGTGTGATCAGGTCCTCCTATATTATCATAGAGCAGATGCTTCTTCTATCACTCTGAAATGGGCTTTGTGGAGAGAGACATCCTCTTCTTTTCTTTATCTCTGCTGGTGACTGTCCTTGTGTCAATGTACTCCAGTGGTTCAGGAACCATCTGCATGGTGGTTATGGCATCTAGCTGCTTTTGCAGCAGCCATGGTTACTGTGGTGGCTGTGGTGGGCCACCCACATGGAGGTGATGTTTTTGGCATGCTCCTTGGCACTGCTGGTGTGCCTGGTTATGGGGTGTGTCTGGTCCCTGACTCCATGCCTCAGGTACCCAGGTGGGCCCCGAGGTGCTGGTGTAGTGTACCTGGATGTGGGAGTGGGGTCTGGTCTCCTTCTCCATGCCTTAGGTCACCGGGTGGGCCCCAAGGTGCTGGAGTGGTATACTTGGCTGTGGGAGGGGGATCTGGTCCCTGGCTCCATGACTCGGGTTCCTGGGTGGGCCCTGAGGTGCCAGCATGGTGTGCCTGGTTGTGGGAGATTAGTCTGGTCCCCTTCTCCATGCCTTGGGTCCCCGGGCAGGCCCCAAGGTGCTTGGTGGTGTGCCTGGGCCAGAACTAATTTTTTGTCCTTTGCTTACTTCTAAAACAGAGGAACTTTCTGTGGGAACCAGTACTTGAGCTGTGTGGTTGAGCTAAATCGCTGTTTTGCTACTATTTCCCTAGGGAAGACTTTTTGTACAGCTCACGGTATAATGGTTGACTTTATAGGTACTTCTGGTTCTCCAGAGACCCAGTGGATCTGGGTTGTGTAGAAACTCTCATTTGGGCCTTAGTTTTTTCATCAAACTACCCCATGCAATTGTGCATTCCCAACCAGTCTTCTCTGAGTGGTCCTGCGCTGATTGGGGGGTGGGTCGGCTGTCTCCCACCTACTGGGCCTGTCTCCCCAACCACCTGTGTTCCAGACAGTTCCCATGGGATGGGCCCTGAGCCAGTCCCTTGCAATGACTCACCAGCCTTTGAATGGCTCCCTTTTTTCAGTTGTTCTGGCTCCTCACTCCTGCATGGGTCCACAGGAACCCTATTAGTGGTCTTGCTGTGCTGGGGGGCTCCAAGGACCTCTTCTTCCCTGCCACCTCCAAGTAACTCCATCTGAAGGGCACTGCTGCAGCTTCTGCCGGCTCCTGCTCCATGAGCCCAGCAGCTCCAGCCTTAAAGCAGCTGCAGCCCAAAATGCTCAGCGCAGTTTTTTCTTTCTCTCATCTGGTTTCTCTCACCTTCATGAACTCCATAGGTCTCTCCTCCTCTTCCCCTGAGCTCCAGTGGCCCAAGCTTGTAACAGCTGATGTTATATTTTTATAGTTGTAAATTGGTTGCTTTGTGGGAGAGAGTGATGCTGGGAACCATCTGTTTTGCCATCTTGACTGGAACTCCATGAACTTTTTTCTTGGTTGACCAAAGACTGAGAAAACCTTAAGTGTTTTTTAGCCATGATTCAATTTGTCAATTTTTTGTTTCATTAGATTTTGCTGTTTTTTTGTAGTGCCATGGTATACAGCACATAAAAGTTCATACCTTTTATAAAATTGTTATGAATTTTACCTTTTATCAACATAAAATAGATTTCTCTGCCTTGTTTAATTTAAGTTTGATTTTAATTTTACCTTTTCTGGGATTAATTTAGCATATTTAAAATATTTGTTTACCTGGCATATCTTTATTTTTAACCTTTTTTTGGACTAAGGTATTTGACTCTTGTGGAGAGTCATATTTTTCTTTCATTAATTTTTTTCCCACTTCATTGAGGTATGATTGACAAATAAAAATTGCACATATTTAAGGTGTACAGTCAGCTGTTTGTATCTGTGAGTTCCGCACTGGTGGACTCAAGCAACTGGGAATGAAAAATATTTGGGAAAAAAAAAAAGCAATGTAAAATAACAATAAAAAAATACAAATAAAAAACCAATGCAGTATATCAAATATTTACATAGCACTTACATTGTATTAGGTATTATAAGTGATGTAGAGATGATTTAAAGTATATGCAAAGATGTGCATAGGTTATATGCAAATACCATACCACTTTATATAAGGGACTTGAGCAACACAAGTTTTGGTATCCAAGGGGAACTTGGAACAAATCTCCCGTGGATACTGAGGGATGACTGTATAACATGATGTACGTGCAATAATCAAGCTAATTATTACACCTTTTACATCACAGTTACGCCCGCCCACTTTTTTTGTGGTGAGAACACTTAAAATCTGCTCTCAGCAAATTTCATGTACACAATACATTATTATTAACTATAGTCACCATGGAGAGATAGTACATTAGATCTACTGAATTTATTAATATTATAATTGAAAGTTCTTACCTTTTGACAAATGTCTCCCCTTTCCCCCATCCCAGTCCTTGGTAACCACCATTCTACTCTCTGTTTCTATGAGATCAACTTTTAAAAATTCCGCATGTGAGTGAAATCATGTGATAATTGTTTCTCTGTGCCTGGCTTATTTCACTTAACAAAATGTCTTCCAGGTTCATCCATGTTGCTGCAAATGGCAGGATTTACTTCTTTAAGGCTTGGAGAGTCAATAAAAGATATACATTTCAGTATTTTTGCTATTGCATTCCTTTTCAATGATTATTTTGAAGTTTCTTTTTTCTATTTCTTGTTTTTGCTCTTTCTGTTTCATTTTCCACTTGAGGAGCTGGGTCATATAATGGTTAAACACCCAGATGTTGCAGTCAGACTTTCTGGATTTAACTACTGGCTGCACCATTTTGCTAGCCCTGTGACTGTGAGCAAGTTACTTAATTTCTCTAAACCTCAGTGTTGCCATCTGCAGTGGGGATGGCAATAGTCTGTTACACAGGGAAACAGACTTTTCATATTGTGAGGACTGAGTGGGTTAATCAATATAAAATATTTGGAACAGTGCTTGGTACGTGGTAACCACAGTGTAAACACTATCTCTTATTAAATATTGTCTTCTCCCTTCCTAGATTTATGATGTTGATTTTTTTCTCCATCATCTGTCAATTGCTTTAAGAATGGCAATTTCAAGTACCACTTCAGAGATTCTGATTTAAAAGTTGTGTCATGGCCTGGGAATATCCATTTTAACCCTCTTTCCAGGCAATTTTTATGATCAGCCAGGTTTTTTTTTTTTCTTTGTAGATGTACAAAATATGGAATTCTTAGATCACAGAGTGATTTTCTTCAACTCTGAAGACATTTCTTCATGATCTTCTGGCATTGAGTATTGCAGGAAAGTTAATGCTGACTTGAGAGTTGATGATTTCCTTTGGTATGTCACTCTTCCCCGCCCCCAATACCCATGTTGATGTTCATAGAATTTTTTTCGTTAGTCCTGAAATTAAATAGTTCATCAGGCTATATTGGGCTTAAGTCTGACATTGAACATTTTCTTTACATTTGTAGTCAAATGACTTTTTTTTTTTTGGCTCAGATAAGCTTTCCATTGCTTCTTTCCTTCCTTCCTTCCTGTTCTTTCTTTCTTATTTTTGCTGCTCTATCTGCTGAGTTCTTTCCTTCTAGACGACTTATAAAACTTCTTTTAGATTTCTTTGACCTGTTTTCTAAATTTTTAACTTTTCTGGCAACATTTTCTAGTTTTCTAGGAGTTATGGAAGAAGTTTCTCTAGCTTATTTTTCTAATCTATTGATTCTTACTCTATAGGATCTCGTGTTCATAAATTCCAATCCATTAGAGAATTTAATGGTTCTATTTTTCATTTCAAAGCAACTTTTCCTGCTCTCAGATTGCACATTTTTATGACCTCTTGTTTTTATTTAGTAGACAAAATGTCCTCTTGAATCCTTTTGAAAATACACATTAGAGATTTTCCATAGGTTTTTCCTAGCTTTTTTTAATAAAGACATTTCTTAGAGGATTTTTTTTCTGCCTGTTGAGCTTGATGGCTTTCTAACTATTGATTCTTTTTAGAATTTTCTCCTTTCTTTCTCTCTCTATTTTTTCTTTCTTTCTTACAAATAAGCATGCATGGATAGGATGGGAAATTAAAGAATGATTTGATAAGTAAGATGGCAGAGAAAATTCTAGGCTTGTCCATATTTGGAGTCTTATGTGATTTCTTTCAAATACTGTTTTGAACCAAATCCTAAAAAAGGAAGGTAATAAAAAGGAAAAGAGAAAGGACAGAAAAAAAAAAGGAAGAAAGAAAGGAAAGAATAAGGAAGGTAGGAAGAAAGGAAGGGAAAAAGGAAGGAAGGATTATCTCTCCTGTAGTTGTACCTTGACAAATTATAGGTCAATTACCTCTGAGAGTAGGGTGTGGATTAAAGCTAGAGGCAGCCACATCAGGAAGTTTTGTTCATATGCAAAAGATGTTCTGTTTGCTCTTTGTTCACTGGGATAATATCCCTGTTCTCTAACTGTCATGGCCTGTTTGTTTTGAGGCCAGCTGTGGTGCTGCCCCTTTCTACTTGGCTTGCTCTGTGATTCAGGTGTAAACCAGGAACACATTATGCAGAGCAATCCCACCCTTGCTAGCTCCACGTTTGCGCAGCCCTCCCCCCGCCCCCCCCATACCTCCTACCGTTGTCCTAATGCCCATTTTCTCTCCAGGTCCTGCTGCTTGGAATCAGTACATGAATTGCAAGTTGGCCAGCAATTCTTTTAATCCAGTCTCACTTGCAATATGTTCTGCGAAAATTCACTGACTTTTTAATACAATAGTTTGGTTTCCTTCCCTGACTTTCAGAGCTGATACAGATTTTCCACAATTTTTGAAGTCCTTTGGTCATTCCACTGGGAATTTGGGAGAGTGAGAAGTTGAATGTGAGGATTTAGACCCAAAGTCTGTCTTTTAAATTTTATGTTAGAGTTGGTTATTATCAAGCATTATGCAATATTAATGCTCTGTCAAATCAATGGGAGATTTTGATATATGTCCTAATTTTGTGGTTCCCAAACTCTGGTCTACATACTAGCTGCACCAGAAATACCTAGAAATTGCTTTAAGAATGGCAATTTCAAGTACCACTTCAGAGATTCTGATTTAAAAGTTGTGTCATGGCCTGGGAATATCCATTTTAACCCTCTTTCCAGGCAATTTTTATGATCAGCCAGGTTTGGGAGTCACTGCCCTCATCTATAATGACTAAACCTGTTGCTATTATAATCTTATTCTATTTTTGATTTTAGGACTTTTTCCCCATTCCACCTCCTAAGGATAACAGAGTACCTTTCAGTCTTTTGTTTATGAGAGCAAATTTAAATTAATTTTTTCTTTTAGAGTTTCATGACAGTTGTTAAGATATCTGGACACCCCCTGAAGTGTGGCAACAAGAAATTATTGCTCTAAATATAGGGTGGTTGTAGCTACATTTGAATAGGGCACGATTTGAAAATGAGATAGTAATTTCCTACAAGTTCGTTGCTGGAGTTTTTAGATCTGGAGAAGTAATCTCATCATGTGTTGGTGATTACATGGGAAAATCCTACTGTGCCTTTTAAGATGGTAGTGTGGAATTGATGGGGGAAAATGAGCAGAAACAGCTGGAGGATTTGCAAGTGCTTTTGTGAGCAGGATGTTTCATGTCTGTAGGAAATGCATTTTACGGAAATTTTTAAATAAAAATGTTCTACTTTATGAATACGTTTTTATCAATGTTATTTAGAAATTTCAGTACTGGCTTGACATTCCAAAGTAACAATCACAGATATGCTTATTGCTAAATATTTAGTTGACACATTCTGGTTTTATTGCAGGGGGGAGGGGCTTGGCTATCCAGATTAAATCACAATTCAAATCCACTGATATCCATTAGAAGTGTTCACGCTTAGAATGGCATATGCAAATACATGAAAATGAAAGTCATTTGTAACTTTTTTTAACCTGGGAACTTTGCCCTCTGGCATTCAAGAATCTGTTTCCCTTCTCTTGACTGCCAAAGCTAACAGCCAGAGCCCTTTAAGAAGAGAGATTAGATGTAAAATCCTGATAAACCCCATTCAGTTTGAGCTCTGTACCAGCAACAGAAGGACATTTGTTGTACATCTGTCTTTGGGTGGTGAATGGGGAGCTTTGGTGGTAGCACCACAAGAAAAAAGAGGGTTCTGAGTTTATCTTGTACTATATTTTATTCAGACTGCAGTTGAATAACACAGATAAGCACGACTCTCTACCATGAAATCACTAAAATAAAATTGCTTAAGGCCCCTATATAATTCTGTGCTAACTAAACAATAACACCCACATCTAAATGGTCTGCGTGGTTACATGGACAAACTGCAGGTTTTCTCTTAGGTTTACCACTTCTTGAGGAGCCCTAAATCTCATTGTATCCAATCTCTAATTTCTTCTACCTCTCATTCTGCTTATAAGCGCAACCTGGAACTCAAAGTGGAAAAGCATCTGCAAGGTTTAGGGGTTTAGAACTCTATCTTTCAGGACAAAACCAATCAACAAGCAAACCTTTCGTAGATTATTGCATCATCATCCACATGAGAACTTAAAAATTGTATTAAATCTAATTATAGAAGCTGTGCAAATCAAGGATATGTGCAAAAGTCATATAGAACAACAGCAAGAATATGTACTAGGTCCTGCCTAGTATTTCAAAGCCACTATATTCTCCTAGGCACAAAGTATGCTTGCACACAAGTGTATATGTGCTCACATGCACAATAGAAGCTGTGCAAATCAAGGATATGTGCAAAAGTCATATAGAACAACAGCAAGAATATGTGCTAGGTCCTGCCTAGTATTTCAAAGCCACTATATTCTCCTAGGCACAAAGTATGCTTGCACACAAGTGTATATGTGCTCACGTGCACACACACACACACACACACACACAATGACCTTTGGCACTGTATTAGTTTTCTATGCTGCATAGCGAATTACCACAAACAGTGGCTTACAACAATATTAATTTATTATCTGCCATTAATTTGTTATTAGGAATCTGGTATGCTTTAATTGGGTTCTCTGCTCAGTGACTCATGGCTGAAATCAAGGTGTCGGCCGGCTATGTCCTCATAAACAGTGGCTTACAACAATATTAATTTATTATCTGCCATTAATTTGTTATTAGGAATCTGGCATGCTTTAATTGGGTTCTCTGCTCAGTGACTCATGGCTGAAATCAAGGTGTCGGCCGGCTATGTCCTTAGCTGGAGGCTCAATTAGGAAAATCTGTTTCTCAGCTCTCTTGGGTTGTTGGCAGCATTTATTTTCTTGCACATGTTTGCCTGAGGTCCCCATTTTCTGGCTGGTTGTTGGCTGGGGAACACTCTCAGCTTCTTGCGGCTGTTTCCCATAGCCTAGTAGTCTCCCTTGGGCCTTCCCACCACATGGCAGCTTGCTTGATCAAGACCAGCCTTAAAGGCTTGATTAGGTCAGGCCTGCTAAAAAGGATAATCCCTTTTAATTAACTCAAAGCCAACTGATTAGGCACCTTAATTATAGCTGTAAAATTCTTTCACCTTTGTCATATAATGTAACCTAATCATGAGAGTGACACTTCATCATAATCACAGATTCTGCCTACACTCCAGGAGGGGATTATATAAGGCATGCACACCACGGAGCAGGGATTTGGGAGAACCATTTAGAATTCTGCCTAACACAGGTACCCTAATATTTATAGCTTCTTTCTTAATTCATATACCCTGAGCTACATTGCATTCTATTTCACAATCTAGCTTCAATTTTTATAAACTCAAGGCCATTATTTCATTTATGATTTCACTATACTCCTAACCCTTGGTCTGGAGCTCCTGGGTCACCACTTGTGATCTCTCATGCCTGGACTGCTGAAGACCTTATTTGGCTTCGCATACCTGATCAATTTCAGCACTAGACTAATCTCAACCCTAGGAATTGGCCTGGAGTCAAGATGCTCCTTGATTGTTGAATACTTGCCTGCTGAATGTCACAGATACAGACAAGGTCTGTGATCTTATGCAAGGAGAGGAAAGAGAATTGGAAACTCTTCTCCAGTCAGATGTATGTGTATAAATTTCCACATAGCTGTTGTTGGGTAGCAAGAACCTGTTAGGTGGTAAAGAAGAAAGAGAGGGGAGTCTCTTCTTCCCTCCTTTTCTTTATTTTAATTTGGAGCACATTTCTTCATAGAAACAAGGTTTTAAACAATGTTTAGGTGTAAGTTAACCTATAAACCTTTAAGGAAGATAACAGATAAGAAGATGTCATAAGCATAGCACACCTCCAGCTGGCTAAACGTCTGTATTAAATGTCTACCATTTTTTCTCTTTGGAGTCTTGTCTTAGATACTCAACCAAACTGAGCAGGTTTGTTATCCTATGGTTAAAGTGTTATCCTTACTTTCTAAAATTATTTTCTTGGGCAAGAGTTAATAACTGTGCCACTGTGGAAAACAGTTTGGTGGTTCCTCAAAAAGTTAAACATAAAATTATCACATAACCCAGCATTTTCACTCCTAGGTATATACCCAAAAGAACTGAAAACAGATGCTCAAATGAAAATTTGTACATGAATTTTGTAGCAACATTGTCCACAACAGCCAAAAGATGGAAATAACATTAAGTCCATCTGATAAATGGAAAAACAAAATGTGGTGAATTCATATAATGGAGTATTATTTGACCTTAAAAGGAATTAAATTCTGATACGTGCTACAACACTTACGAACCTTAAAAACATTTTTTTAATAACTTCATAAGTTAAAAAAGCCAGACATAAAAGATCACATATTATATGATTCCATTTATCAGAAATATCCAGAACAGACAAATCTATAGGGACAGAAAGTGGATTAGTGGTTACTTTGGGTTGGGGGAATACCAATGGGATTTTTTTTTTGTGTGTGTGTGTGTGTGTGTGTGTGTGTGTGAGTTAAAATTCTTCTAAAATTGGTGTGGTGAAGCTTGTACATAACCGTGAATATACTAAAAATCCTTGCATTGTATGCTCTAAATGGGTGAATTTTATGGTGGTGTTGGAGTGGGCAGGACTGAAGCCATGTTGGGACCTAAAACTGCATGGGCTGTAGGCAAAACTTAAAAAGACACTGTTTTCTTCTTGGCATATAGTTCTCTGAGTTCCCTCTTTTCCCATGGTTATTTGATATTTTGGACCTTGGTTATGGAACAAGATGACATTATTTACATGGATGTAAAGTTGTTTTCCAGCCAGCCTGAAGCTGTAGATTGACATGTGGTACCCAGACCCTGAGATAAGAGCAAAGACAGGTTCAGAAACCAGACGGAGTCTTGGCGAGACTTTGCACCGGAGACCTGGCCATTCTCCTTCAGGCTTACCGGAGAGATGGGTTAGCCTAACATCTCTCTTCAGATCATAGGTATTCCTGAATAAAAGCTGACTTCCATTTTCACCAACATTTAACTTTTGAGTGGTTTGCTTTTGTCTGGGGGCAAGCAGATGGACCTGTGAGTTCAGTGTCAAATTTTGGGGAGTCTCAGCCAGGAACTCAGTGTGCCCTGTAATTGTGTGAAAATTATATCTCAGCAAAGCTGTAAATAAAATAGTTGATAACTGCTAAAAGGAAATCATGTTGTGTGAATAGAATCAAAGCACAAACTTCAGGCTCCTTCCCCTGTGCCCTGTAATTGTGTGAAAATTATATCTCAGCAAAGCTGTAAATAAAATAGTTGATAACTATTTTATTAAAAGGAAATCATGTTGTGTGAATAGAATCAAAGCACAAACTTCAGGCTCCTTCCCCTAAGCCTAAGAAATGGAGTCTCTTTTATGGCCGAGTAACTTGCCCATGGCCAAATCTGTTTCATTTACTGAGAATATACATTTTTCTCTAGTTTTTCACCCAAAAAGTTCCAGTGAGACCATGTTGCTTCTTAATCAGATTGAGAATCCTGGGGAGGTGTAAGTGTGGGCTCTGATATTGAACTCCAGGAAGAACAACATCTCATCTTTGCTGTTTGAGATTGTTTACTAGTTTACCTTACACAAAGTACCTTCACATAGAGGGTTGGGGAGCAGGTGAAACTGGGGGAATCATTAAGCAGCTTTACAGAGACAGCATGGCTTCAGCACTGTACCTACAAAGTCAAAGATCCAGATTTCTTTAGAGAGCTAAGAGGAAGAGAAATGTGGAGCTAAACTGGACCAAGAGCTTAAAAGGAAAAGGGAAGAGGAAGGAAGCCAATAGTAATTGGCAGTTATAAGTTCAGGGGCTTTGAATGTGTTCACATTTTAAGAAATGTTTGCAATATTAAATAATTGTGACACCTAAGTTGTGAATTAGCAATATCATTTCTTTTTTTATTATGATAACTTTTGTGTTTCTTTTTTTTTAATTGTGGTATAAGTGATTATGCATATTTTGGGGGTACAGTGTTGANACTAGGTCCTGCCTAGTATTTCAAAGCCACTATATTCTCCTAGGCACAAAGTATGCTTGCACACAAGTGTATATGTGCTCACATGCACACACACACACACACACACACACACACAATGACCTTTGGCACTGTATTAGTTTTCTATGCTGCATAGCGAATTACCACAAACAGTGGCTTACAACAATATTAATTTATTATCTGCCATTAATTTGTTATTAGGAATCTGGTATGCTTTAATTGGGTTCTCTGCTCAGTGACTCATGGCTGAAATCAAGGTGTCGGCCGGCTATGTCCTCATCTGGAGGCTCAATTAGGAAAATCTGTTTCTCAGCTCTCTTGGGTTGTTGGCAGCATTTATTTTCTTGCACATGTTTGCCTGAGGTCCCCATTTTCTGGCTGGTTGTTGGCTGGGGAACACTCTCAGCTTCTTGCGGCTGTTTCCCATAGCCTAGTAGTCTCCCTTGGGCCTTCCCACCACATGGCAGCTTGCTTGATCAAGACCAGCCTTAAAGGCTTGATTAGGTCAGGCCTGCTAAAAAGGATAATCCCTTTTAATTAACTCAAAGCCAACTGATTAGGCACCTTAATTATAGCTGTAAAATTCTTTCACCTTTGTCATATAATGTAACCTAATCATGAGAGTGACACTTCATCATAATCACAGATTCTGCCTACACTCCAGGAGGGGATTATATAAGGCATGCACACCACGGAGCAGGGATTTGGGAGAACCATTTAGAATTCTGCCTAACACAGGTACCCTAATATTTATAGCTTCTTTCTTAATTCATATACCCTGAGCTACATTGCATTCTATTTCACAATCTAGCTTCAATTTTTATAAACTCAAGGCCATTATTTCATTTATGATTTCACTATACTCCTAACCCTTGGTCTGGAGCTCCTGGGTCACCACTTGTGATCTCTCATGCCTGGACTGCTGAAGACCTTATTTGGCTTCGCATACCTGATCAATTTCAGCACTAGACTAATCTCAACCCTAGGAATTGGCCTGGAGTCAAGATGCTCCTTGATTGTTGAATACTTGCCTGCTGAATGTCACAGATACAGACAAGGTCTGTGATCTTATGCAAGGAGAGGAAAGAGAATTGGAAACTCTTCTCCAGTCAGATGTATGTGTATAAATTTCCACATAGCTGTTGTTGGGTAGCAAGAACCTGTTAGGTGGTAAAGAAGAAAGAGAGGGGAGTCTCTTCTTCCCTCCTTTTCTTTATTTTAATTTGGAGCACATTTCTTCATAGAAACAAGGTTTTAAACAATGTTTAGGTGTAAGTTAACCTATAAACCTTTAAGGAAGATAACAGATAAGAAGATGTCATAAGCATAGCACACCTCCAGCTGGCTAAACGTCTGTATTAAATGTCTACCATTTTTTCTCTTTGGAGTCTTGTCTTAGATACTCAACCAAACTGAGCAGGTTTGTTATCCTATGGTTAAAGTGTTATCCTTACTTTCTAAAATTATTTTCTTGGGCAAGAGTTAATAACTGTGCCACTGTGGAAAACAGTTTGGTGGTTCCTCAAAAAGTTAAACATAAAATTATCACATAACCCAGCATTTTCACTCCTAGGTATATACCCAAAAGAACTGAAAACAGATGCTCAAATGAAAATTTGTACATGAATTTTGTAGCAACATTGTCCACAACAGCCAAAAGATGGAAATAACATTAAGTCCATCTGATAAATGGAAAAACAAAATGTGGTGAATTCATATAATGGAGTATTATTTGACCTTAAAAGGAATTAAATTCTGATACGTGCTACAACACTTACGAACCTTAAAAACATTTTTTTAATAACTTCATAAGTTAAAAAAGCCAGACATAAAAGATCACATATTATATGATTCCATTTATCAGAAATATCCAGAACAGACAAATCTATAGGGACAGAAAGTGGATTAGTGGTTACTTTGGGTTGGGGGAATACCAATGGGATTTTTTTTTTGTGTGTGTGTGTGTGTGTGTGTGTGTGTGTGAGTTAAAATTCTTCTAAAATTGGTGTGGTGAAGCTTGTACATAACCGTGAATATACTAAAAATCCTTGCATTGTATGCTCTAAATGGGTGAATTTTATGGTGGTGTTGGAGTGGGCAGGACTGAAGCCATGTTGGGACCTAAAACTGCATGGGCTGTAGGCAAAACTTAAAAAGACACTGTTTTCTTCTTGGCATATAGTTCTCTGAGTTCCCTCTTTTCCCATGGTTATTTGATATTTTGGACCTTGGTTATGGAACAAGATGACATTATTTACATGGATGTAAAGTTGTTTTCCAGCCAGCCTGAAGCTGTAGATTGACATGTGGTACCCAGACCCTGAGATAAGAGCAAAGACAGGTTCAGAAACCAGACGGAGTCTTGGCGAGACTTTGCACCGGAGACCTGGCCATTCTCCTTCAGGCTTACCGGAGAGATGGGTTAGCCTAACATCTCTCTTCAGATCATAGGTATTCCTGAATAAAAGCTGACTTCCATTTTCACCAACATTTAACTTTTGAGTGGTTTGCTTTTGTCTGGGGGCAAGCAGATGGACCTGTGAGTTCAGTGTCAAATTTTGGGGAGTCTCAGCCAGGAACTCAGTGTGCCCTGTAATTGTGTGAAAATTATATCTCAGCAAAGCTGTAAATAAAATAGTTGATAACTATTTTATTAAAAGGAAATCATGTTGTGTGAATAGAATCAAAGCACAAACTTCAGGCTCCTTCCCCAAAGCCTAAGAAATGGAGTCTCTTTTATGGCCGAGTAACTTGCCCATGGCCAAATCTGTTTCATTTACTGAGAATATACATTTTTCTCTAGTTTTTCACCCAAAAAGTTCCAGTGAGACCATGTTGCTTCTTAATCAGATTGAGAATCCTGGGGAGGTGTAAGTGTGGGCTCTGATATTGAACTCCAGGAAGAACAACATCTCGTCTTTGCTGTTTGAGATTGTTTACTAGTTTACCTTACACAAAGTACCTTCACATATAGGGTTGGGGAGCAGGTGAAACTGGGGGAATCATTAAGCAGCTTTACAGAGACAGCATGGCTTCAGCACTGTACCTACAAAGTCAAAGATCCAGATTTCTTTAGAGAGCTAAGAGGAAGAGAAATGTGGAGCTAAACTGGACCAAGAGCTTCAAAGGAAAAGGGAAGAGGAAGGAAGCCAATAGTAATTGGCAGTTATAAGTTCAGGGGCTTTGAATGTGTTCACATTTTAAGAAATGTTTGCAATATTAAATAATTGTGACACCTAAGTTGTGAATTAGCAATATCATTTCTTTTTTTATTATGATAACTTTTGTGTTTCTTTTTTTTTAATTGTGGTATAAGTGATTATGCATATTTTGGGGGTACAGTGTTGATTATCATTATTTCTGTATAGTATGTGGTGATAGACAATACCATTTCCGTTTTACAGATGAGGAAACTAAGGATTGTTGAGACAGTCACAGTAATGGTGGAGTTGTAATAATCACAGGTCTGTATTATTCTTTGAGGCTTCATTCTCCATCTTCTCTTTTTACTCTGCATCAGTGGTTCTCATCTGGGGACAATTTTGCCCTAGTTCCTCCAGGAGACATTGGGCAATGTCTGGAGACATTTTTGGTTGTGACACTGTGTGAGGGAATGCTACTGGCATCTGATTGGACAGAGGCTATGGATGTACCTAAACATCCCACAGTACACGGCACGGAATTGTGTTACCCAAATCTCCGTAGTGCAGAGTTTGTATCTCATCAACATCAATTTGTGTTACACAAATATCCATAGATGATTCCAACTTCTCCATTTTTATCCCTAGTCCAGATGTCTGTCAGGAACTTTGGACTTTGGTATGCAACTGCTCCTCCCTCATATATCCCAAACTCAAAATATTTTTCATATTTAGGTTTGTAACTGTGACATAAATTTCACAATTTTGGTGTATAGTTTATTTCTTTGAATTAGGATATAAAAAAGGTGTACAAATTGTGATTGATAAGTATGTCCCTGAATATTCTGCTAATCTATAGCCTTTCCTCAATTCTTTTTTTATGTTTGTAATTTATGAAATTCATGTTTGTTAAGAAATACAAATTCTTATTTGTCTAGAAAAGTGGGTCATTTTTCCTGTTGATTTTGCTGATTGTTACCTATGTGGTTTTCAATTTCCTGTACATTAGCAATTGGTCTCAAGGTTTGATTAGATGGTTGATTAGATTCTGGTTCAATTGTGGGTTTTTTGGTGCAAAATTATTTCATAGGTTGTTGCTTTGCCTCCTGCAGATTTGTCACCTCTTTTCCCCTGGGTGATGGAGCCGCCAAAGATTACTCAAAGCCCATCTCTTCTGAGCAGTGAGAAGCCCCAAAAAGGGATTAACCTCCTGGAACCCTCAAGATAGAGGCATTCCTTCCATTTGGGAAATTAACCCCAAATTGGGGTTCTCTTCCTGCATTTATTCTCCAGACCAGGAAGTTACAGGAAGAGAACATAGGTGAGGTTTTTGCTAAGTATAGTTTAACAAGTTTAACAATAGAAGCTGGTGACATTCAGTAAGACAAGCAAAGTGACATTCCATAATGCAATTTGCAACAAAAGCTTGATTTTAGCAAA
This sequence comes from Galeopterus variegatus, assembly GCF_000696425.1. Lineage (NCBI taxonomy): Eukaryota > Metazoa > Chordata > Mammalia > Dermoptera > Cynocephalidae > Galeopterus > Galeopterus variegatus. The sequence goes on along the minus strand of NW_007726869.1, from coordinate 31,188 downwards.
CATTCTCTTCTTACAGCAATCTCCCAGTATCTTTACATATCAATCAGTAATCTGTCTGTCTTTGAGCCAGCAACCTTGCTGTGTTATAATTCTTTATCTTACAACAGAGACTATAGCATGGGGAAAATTTCCTGTCCTTTGCAAGGTCAATATTTGAAACTGCAAGGCTTTTGAAAACCAGGCCCTGTGAAGTACATTTGCTTTATGCATACTCTACAATAGGTAACATTATGTATCAGGAGGCACATAATGTATAGAGGTTTTTCTTTTGTAGTTTTAGCAGCAATTGCCGATCATACCTACCTCCATTAACTCATTCATAGTTGCAAAATGGTGATGTACTGATTAAATCATTCCTACCTTATTTATTACCTGGAGTGTTTCTATAAAGGGAAACACATCTCTTCATCTAGTATTGTTCATACAGAAAAGGTACAGTTCATACAGAAAAGGCAAGATAAATGCTGGATTTTTTTTCTGTTTATTAAACAGTTTCAAAATGATTTGTTGATAATCTTTAGTGGCAAAATTAATTTGTTTTATTTGTTTTATTAAAGTGTTGGAGTGAGCAGGACTAAAGCCATACTGGGGCCAAAAATTGCATGGGCTATAGGCAAGTTCTAAAAAGACATAGTTTTTTTTCCGTGGCATGCATTTCTTTAAGTTCCCTGTTTTCCCATGGTTATTTGATATTTTGAACCCTGGTAATGGGGCAAGATGACATTATGTACACAAATGTAAAGTTGTTAAGGCTAAATGAGATCATAAATCATTGGAGTCCTAATCCAATTGGATTTGTGTCCTTATAAGAAAAAGAAAAGACACCAGGTGCTATGGTCTGAATGTTTGTCCCATCCAAATCTCATGTGAAACTTAATCCCCAACATGGTATTTTTAAGGTGGGGTCGTTAAGAGGTGATTAATTAGATTATGATTATGAAAACTATGCTCTCATGAATGGATTAATCCATTCATGGAGTAATGGGTTATCACAGGTATGGACTGGTGGCTTTATGAGGGAAGCGAGTGAGCACATAAAAATGCTCTTCCCCCTCCTCACCATGTGACACCCTGGATCACCCACCGTGGGACTCTGTGGAAACTCCCCACCAACAAGGCCCTCACCAGATGAACCCTAAAACTGCATGGGCTCTAGAAGATTTTAAAAGACACAGTTATTTTCCTTGGCATGCATTTCTCTGAGTTCTCTCTCTTCCCATGGTTACTTGATATTTTGAACTTTGGTTATGGGGCAAGATGACATTATTTACATAAATGTAAAGTTGTTTTCCAGTGAGCCTGAAGTTGCAAACTTGCCATGAGACACATACTGTCTAAACCCTGAAAAACCAAGGAAGAAATCAATAAAGCTATGCTGATTTGACTTTAAAGCAATTCAAATTCCAGTAAGACCCTAAGATAACATCAAGGAGAGAACAGAAGCCAGAAGGAGCCTCAATGAGAATTTGCACCTGGCCCCTTACACATTCCCCAACTCCTGCCAAATCAATTGTGACACTATTTACCTGGAGACAGTGTCAGATCCCACAGGCTAAGGCTCAGTCTTGCAAAACTGCCCCCCACTTTGGATGTAATCACAAGTCCCAGGCTGTAACTTGTATTTCTGACCAACTGGCTATAAGTCAGGGTGTACTTTCACTTGGACTTCCCAGCTCCAAAACTGCAAGAAATAAACTTTATTTTCTTATAAATTATCCAGCTTCAGGTATTCTATTATAAGCAAAAGAAAATGGACTAATACACCAGGGATTCATGCACACAGAGAAAAGGCCATGTGAAGTTACAGCAAGAAAGAAGCCATCTGCAAGTCGAATAAAGAGGCCTCAGGAAAAACTAAACCAGTCACTACCTTCATCTTGGATTTCTTGCCTCCAGAAATAGGAGAAAAATATTTCTGTTGTTTAAACCACCCAGTCTATGGCATTTTGTCACGGCAGGTCTAAGAAACTAATGCAGTCTTCTTCACCAGATTGACTTATTCATTTTTGCATCACTACTACCAGTTGTAATGCTAGGTATAGTGGTAACTGTATCAATCAGGCTTTAGTCAGAGAAACAGAATCAGTAGGAATGATATATAATAAATGTAGTATGATATGAAATATATTTAGGCTTTGTTCCTGGTTCCTATCACCCAGCTCCAAAAACCTCTGGAATTTTCTGAGTGATAGGAGGGTCTTCTGTTGTTCATAATGAGCCCCTTTGCTTGCACCTGAGTTTATGCTAATGAGGTGACATGGGGCTAAAGGGTGGGGGCCCCCACATAGCCTCAAGATGGGGCCAGTTTCTGAGTGATAGGAGGGTCTTCTGTTGTTCATAATGAGCCCCTTTGCTTGCACCTGAGTTTGTGCTAATGAGGTGACATGGGGCTAAAGGGTGGGGGCCCCCACATAGCCTCAAGATGGGGCCAGCCATTAGAAAGACCAAGTGATTAGAGGATTAGAGGGTTGGAACTCTCAGCCTCACCCACTGACCTGAGTGGGGATTACTGGAAATGAAGCTCTATAAAAACTCTTGAACAACAAGATTAAGTGAGCTTCTAGTTTGTGGAACCCATGGAGGTGCTGGTGAGCGTGGCACACACACAAAAAGGGCATGGAAGCTCTGCATCCGTCCACACCTGTCATTTCCATACCTCACCCTGTCCATCTCTTGGTCTGGCTGTCCATCTGTATTCTTTATGATATTCTGCATAATAAACAGGGAAACATAGTGCTTCCCTGGGTTCTGTGAGTTGTTCTAACAAATTTTTGAACCCAAGAAGGGAAGGCGGAGAAGGTTGTAGGGACCCTGATTTATAGCTGTTTAGTCGGAAGTACAAGTTATAGCCTGGGACTTGTGATAGGCATCCAAAGTTGTGGGGGATGGGAGGGGAGGGAGGAGACATTTTTGTGAGACTGAGCCCTTAACCTGTCCAGTTAGATAGTGTCAAAATTGATTTGGGCACCCAGTTGGTATTTGTGTTACCAGGCCCAAGTCTGCTGCCTGCCCCAAACAAAAACCCTAGTTTGGCTTGTTAAAATCCATTACATCAGGGCATTCAGCTCCTGATTTAGGCTTTTCAGAATCTTGTTACTGAACCACAGTCTGGCCACCTGCCCCAGATGTTGGTGAAAATAAAGTCAGCTTTAATTCAGGAATACTGGTGACCTGAAGAGTAACCTAAAGGCTTATATACTATCTTAGGCTAAAGGAAAAAGGTTTGTGTTGGGGGAATGGAAGGCAAGTTATGGGAAGGTGACAAAGCAAAGTATGGTAAGAAAGGGTTGCTTAGTAAGATTAGTTATGCAGATTTATGTTGGGGCCTTCTCCATTGATGAGGGTTCTTAAGAAACCTCCTCTTCCTGATACAGGAGATGGAGACACCTCTATAAATGGAAATTTCCTTTATAAATGTGAATTTACTTTACAAAAGGAAAACTTGTGCTTTGTTTTTAGAGCTTTTCCTGATGCTGCTGGTTTTCAATAGATCTGTAGCTTAAAATAATCCATAAATCAAAGAGGCATATTTCGGGGTGGCATAATCTGGTACCCCTCACAGAATACTTGGTTTGTTAGCATTTCTTTTTGTTTTGTTTTGTTTTCTCCCTTCCATTTACTGACTGTCTTTTTAATCATTCAACATGAACTGAAAAAGGAGAAGTGGGAATTTCTGAAACACATAATATACTGTGACTTTGACACATTTTGTTCTCTAGATTTCCTAGGGACCAGCAGTTTGAACTGGAACAAAAACCACTATTGCTGTTGATTACTTATATTGAAG
>NW_007726869.1:25270-25564 GCF_000696425.1 Galeopterus variegatus | reverse complement strand
AGGAAAGAAATGAGCTGAAAAAACAGGAGGAGAAAATGGTAATAAATCATAAATGATAAGCAGAAAGATCCTGATAAATCAGTGGCAAGGATCTAACAAATCTCGAAAGGTCATAAAATTCTTTGATTGCTAGAAGCATAACAAAGAAAGGTGGTGTCCCAGTGCTCTCAAGTCCAGCTTCTGTGTGACTCTGATTGTTGACCCTCAGCTCCTTCTCCTCCCAGCTCATCAACTCTCATAGCTCTAAGAAATTAAGAGAGCTCTCTCTTCCTGTTCTCATTTGGCCACTGAAAA
>NW_007726869.1:0-24725 GCF_000696425.1 Galeopterus variegatus | reverse complement strand
TCTCATAGCTCTAAGAAATTAAGAGAGCTCTCTCTTCCTGTTCTCATTTGGCCACTGAAAAACAGAGACTCACTCAAACCACTAGAGGGATCTCTCATCTTTGGAAAAAAAAAAATCTAAATTGCATAATAAACCATAAACTTGGAATGACACAGGAAATAGCCAAGCAGGATAGACAATGAAAAATTGCAATTTTCAAAGATGTTTCAGGATCTGTGGCGGGGACTCTGCCCCTGTGGAATCCGACTTTTCTAAGGTCCTGAGACAGATGAGATAAATATGGACCCTGACCCACGAACACACTTTGAACGACTCTGGTGATCTTCAGTGGTAATTGAAGGGAGAAGGCTATAGGCTGAAGAAGTGACAGCTCTGTTCATTAAGGCCAATTGCTACAGGTTTCTAGTGAATTTAACTCCTATTTTACAATTTTGAAGAACTTTATATTTTGACATTTTTAGCTCCTTAGAAGTTTGGAAGATAATAAAAGTGAGGCAATACACACACACACACACACACACACACACACACACACACACACACACACACACACACACACACACACACACACACACACACACACACACACACGTAAGGGAGCAAAAACATCTTTTTCTCACCCATTGCTAGGTTCATGGCTGAGGCTCCTATAACAAGACAGATATAATGTTCTACATGACACATAAGCCTTCATAAGGAAATGAAGACCCAAATAAATGGGTAAACTTTTTTTTTTTAATGCTAGGTTTGATGGACAAATAGATAGTTATAGGGAAGTATGATTTGACAAAGGGGAGGTGTGATCTCATGGTAATAAACTGGGGTGGGGGGGGGACTTAGCAAGACCTCTTTGTTCCGATTCTTCTCTGTGTCCCTGTGCCTTCAGAGGTAAGGATATTTCGTTCTGCTGAGTATAGGGAGGACATCTCTAGAATGAGAGTCTTATTACATGCTTCAGGGGAAGGTCAGAAAGTCCTTTGTAGGTTTTATGACCTTCCTCAGGGGAGAAGGGTGTGGGAAAGCCAGAGAGTGACCTTTCTTCTGAGGTTTCCTCAGATTCCTTCAATTTAACATACTTGGGATAATGTGCCTAAACCCCATCAGAAATAAAAATATCTGCTTTGTAAATTTTAAGAATTAAATGATGGTGTGTATACATATGTATTCATATATGCATGTATATGTATATGGTATGTATTTCTGTATTAAATGATGGTGTGTTATATATACACACATACACACACCATCATTTAGTTCTCACAACTTATGATGCAGATATTTTTATCCCCCTTTTGTATATATGGGATCAAACTTGGGGAAGTTAAGTCATTTCTTCAACTTCTAAGTGGAAAAGCCAGGATTTTAACTTAGCTCTACTAATGTACAGTCGTCCCTTGGTATCCATGGAGGATGGGTTTCAGGATACCTGCAGATACCAAAACCCGAAGACGCTCAAGTCCCTGATATAAACTGGCATAGTATTTGCATGTGACCTATGCACATCTTCTTTAAATCATCTCTAGATTACTAATAATACCTAATACAATGTAAGTGCTATGTACATAGTTATTGTATTGGTTTTTTATCTGTATTATTCTTATTATTGTATTGTTATTTTTTATTTTATTATTTTTTTCCAAATATTTTTGATCCACTGCTGATACAGAGGGTCAACTGTACTTTCTTTTTTACTTAAGCTTCCTGTAGAAATAATCCGAATTTTGGAAGAAAGAGACTGTTTTATCGCAAGTGTCTTATAGCTACAGAGTATAATACAGAAGATAGTCACATAATATATAAATTTCTGAAAAACAAACTTAAGGAAATTCAGAGGAAAAAAATTAATAATTTTATAGAGAGAGGTTCAAAAGGGAAGATGCCTGAAATGGCTCTTAGAAGAATCAAAAAGTGAAATTTTGACAAAACAGTCATAAAATTGCAATAAGGAAAAAAGAGACATGCCTAAAGGAATTAGCATACTGTAGTGGATTGGATTAATCCCCCTAAAACTCCCTGAAGCTTGAATTGTGTCCCCCAACTTTTATGTATTAGAAACTTGTCCCCCACTGTGACTGTTAAGAGGGTGAGAAATCCTATTATGGTAATTGAAAGGTGGAGCCTTGAAGAGGTGATTAGATTGTAGGATCATGCCTTAGGGAATGGATTAAAAACGGTGGCCACGGGTGTGGTTCTGAGGGCTTTAAAAGAAGACGGGAGTTTCTCTCTCTTTCTCTGCTCTCTCTGCTTCCACCATCTTGCAATGTGAGACACTGGGTCACTGTCGCCACCACCACATGGACTTTGGACTTCCAATCCTCAGAAACTGCAAGTAATGAGTTTCGGTTTTCTTATCAATTACCCAGTTCCACGTATTTTGTTATAAACAACAAAAATTAACACATACTGATATAGAAAGGTCTCTATTAAGCTCAGACTTGGCAAGAATATGAGCAGGAGCCATAAATCACTGAGGGTCATTAAAGAAATAAGACAGACCCATGGAAAGTGTGTCAAGAACCTCTGACATGAGCCCATGCTTGTAAAAAGTTCTGAAGATAATACAGTGCTCAGGCTATGTGAAGAGAAAGAAGAGTGAAGGGGAAACCTGGTAGGTGGGGCAGATCATTTAAGGCTGATAAATGGGAGGAAAACAGCATATCAACCAACAAAAGTGGGCAGAGGAATTAAAGCCCAGGAAAGACTGAGCAGGTGCTATTCTTGCCTATTCAGTACCAATCCCTCTCCCCTCCTGTTCTGTGCTAACATAACTCTGATTTTCTTCAAGTACCAGATGGCTTTGGGGTTCAAGGGAGAGTGAACCGTTCCTGTTCCCCAGTGGTTGAATCCTGATTAGTCTAAACTTATCCCACTAATTCCATTAACTTTTAAGGAATTGAATTAGGGATGAGGTTATGACATCATTTTGGCCAAAGAAACACAAGGGAAAGTTTTGACTGGGGAATTGCTGGAAATGTTTTCCTCTGTTTTAAAAAGAGACACACAGAAGGAAGGTGCCCTCTTCCTCACTTCTGGGCTTTGGATGCTATTGCTAAACGTGCGATACCTGGAGCTGCTGAAGTCATTTGCTGTCATTCACAGTAACCAAACTTCTCTTGATGGTATAGCTGAGTGCCTGAAATAACTAACTGTGGAAGTGCCTCCTTAGGTCCCCTTGTTAAGCAGATAGTGTATTTTCCTTATTTGTTCAAACCTTTTTTTGGGGGGGTGGGAGTCTTTTCTTACTGACAAAAGCATCCTGACTGATGCTGAGGTGATCATTTTATTTTAATTTTTAAATTTATTTTAACATTTACTTGTATATATTTGTCGGGTATGGTGTGTTGTCTAAATACATGCATATACTGCATGATTATTTACTTAGGGTAGATAGCATACTTTTTTACCCCTTAGTCCATGATCATTTTATTTTAAAAAGAGAAATCCTGTACAAAATGAGGAAGACATGACTTAGAAGTTGAAATGAAAATATCTAGTGCTTCCATGAAAAGTAAAGCAAACTGGAGTAAGTAGAAGTCAACAAAATTGTTCGGACATTAGAGAAGCGAACATTATCAGTCTGATCTCAGAGATGGGGATGATGTTCAGACGTGATAATGCCATGGTCAGACTATGAAATGGGAGCTTCTCTTATACTTAGTGGCACTTCCAGAGTAACCTGGGTGTGTGTTCTCAATAGTTTATTTATGTCCGTTCACAAAGTGGCTGCCATTCTAACAAGAAACTTCCGATACTTCCTACACTCTTCCTGAAGTCCACTTAGTATTATTTCCTTAGTTTCCAAAAAAAAAAAGAAAAAAAACTCATTTTTGATCATGTTTGCCTCTTGCTTTTCCTTATGTTGTACTTCAATTTGGAGTGCCTGGTTCCCTTGACTTTTCTCATGCTCTTCTCCGTAATCAATTTGCACTATTCTTCAGTGTCTGTCTCTTGCCTTATCTTGGAACCTCTAGTCTCGTTACTTGCTCTTGCTTATGAATTCCAAAATATTTACTGGCAGTATTATATTATTGATTGTACAATTTGAAAATATACATGTTATCTCTCCCATATAATTATTTTTGTAAATACCACGTTGTTTTGTGTAGTGGTTAACTTACAGTGGTTGCTCAACAAAGATTTGTTGAGATTAAAAAAAGACTGGTTGGGTGATTTGTAGCCAACTGAACATAAAGTTACTGGGAAGGAGTGGTAACTGTGGTTACTGGGAAGGCGGTGGGAATGGAAATAAAGGCCTTCTAAAGAAAGCAAATAGACTGTGGTAGTGGCTGGGTGTTATGTAATAGGGAGAAAGAAATTAGTGGATTATAAAATTTTGGGTTTGTGTCTGGAGATACTCCAGTGAGTGGAAATGGAAAATAATAAAAGGGAGCTTCTTGGTGGAAAGATAAGAATTATTTCTAGTCTTGAACTATTCCTATGTGTTGACCACATGGTCAACTTCTAAATGATACAGTTTAAAGGTACAGAAGGAATTGCTACCTCAAAACATTTCTCTTGTTAGTCTTCCAGAATGCCTGCTCTGTTTGTTTTGAATTCCACCTTTATATGCACAGAGCTGCCTTACCATTCTGGGGCTAAGACACAGCAAACTGTACTTCTCAGATTCATTTGCCAGCTGGCTTCCTTTAGGCTCTGCCAAGAAGCACTAGAGTGATTGGAACACCGGAAGGAGGAAGGGACTTTCTCCTTCCTGTTTGCTTTTCCTACTGCTATCACCTTGGCCGTGACAATTTGCTCCAGCAGTGACGTTTCACCCTAGTAGGAACAGTTTGTCTTATCAGTGGCAGTTGGTTTCATTCATTTTTTTCAACTTTCGAAACCAGTTCATTGCTCCCTCCATAAGCACTAACACAACCACAGACAGCCTTTGTCCCTTCCTTAGAAATCTGAGTCCCAGTTCTGCAAGGCCCCTCCTCTGAGATAAACGAGTGCATGGTGGCCTCCGCAATATATTCTGGGTCCTGTGCTACATACAACTGGGAAAAAAGGAAAAGAGATTCTATGAATCTAACCTTCTCCGTTTTGTCCTTCCAGCTCCAGGGGTGGTAGCTGCTTGTTATTTCTGGGTAATCTTTAGTGTTCTCTGTTGTACTTTCATCCCTCAAACACCTGTATAACCAGCCCTTACATTAAATCTTTGTTGAAGTACCTAGTGTGATTTCCTTTTTTCCTGACTGCGTCTGACTGATATCCTGCTACAAGAGTATAGTAGTTAAGGTCTCTGCACACAGTGGGGTTCTCCAATAGTTCAGCTGGAAAGATCAGGGAAATATTTATGATAAAAAGTAGCATTTGCAAATGACTGTGAATATGGGTAAGATTTAGAGGTGTGAAGATTGGGTGGAAAAAGCCTTTAAAGGCAGGAAAACATGAAAAATACTCAATAACAGCAAAGACAAAATATCACGATTAGGCTGGAAATCATAATATGTAAAGGTTAATATTTGATAATGAACTTACAGAGGCAGGATTGAATTATATCTTGTGTATGTGTATAGAGGGGAGACATTTAATGCCAGGCTCAAAATTGCTGAACCATTAAAGGCTTTTGAAGGGGAAGTTTACAATGTTAAGAAGTTAGATGAGGAAGGAAAGAAAACATACTTATTGAACCTATATTTTGGAACATATGTAGTGAGTATGAATATGTTCTGTGTTACCCCAGGAATAATAAGAGTGTCCTATTCTATTTTTTTAAAAAATATATAACCTGTCTCTGAGTTCCCAGTCATCTGACTGACAGAACATCTGGTATTAGTCATTACTGAAACTCACTCTGGCCTTCATCTAAGAAGATAGATGAGGCTTTATTCCACATTAATTTAATGTGAATCAATTAGTTTAATTCACATTATTCCATGAAAGTGGGGGAGATCCCTGGTCATAGTTAAAGACGGCCACCAATTGTTTTCATGTTCCTTTTGTTGCTGCTCTAGAGATGCCTTTTCATGTGGTTTCTCTATGACACAAGAGATTTGTAGCTGCTCTCAGGGTGAAAGTGTTTCGTTTCCAGCCTCTTTGGGTCCCTCCACTTATCCCCCATCAGAAGTTCCACCACTTTCTAAGCTGTGCTTGGAGTAGAGTGCAGGCCCTGCACACTCCTTGTGGTAGGCTGCATAATGGTCTCCCGAAGACATACATCCTAGTTCCCGGAATTTGTGAATATGTTACATTGTATGGAAATGGGAATAAAGATTTCAGAAACAGTTACAGTTGCTAATCAACTGATTTAGAACAAGGAGATGATCCTGGATTATTTGGGTGGGCCCAGTGTAATCATAAGTGTCCTTAAGAGTGGAAAAGGGTGGAAGAGAAGGAGGTTGGAGTGAAGCCACGTGAGAAAGACCCCACTTGCTACTTCTCCCTTTGAAGATGGAGCAGGAGGATCATGAGCCAAGAAATGTGACGAAGCTGGTAAAGTCAAGAGCACAGACTGTCCCCATGAACCTCCAGAAGAAACACGGTCCTGCTGACATCTTGATTTTGGCCCAGTGGGACTGCTGTTGTACTTCTAACCTGTAAAATGGTAAGATAATAAATTTATGTTGTTTCAAGCCACAAAGTTTGTGGTAATTTGTGAAATCAGCCATAGGGAGCTAGTACACTCCTGGAGCTGCCACATCTCTTCCCCCAGACACAGGGTGTGTCACTGCACACCTGCTCAGCTCCAGCATTTCCACTCTTTCCTCTTTTGGGGCAACTCCAGAAACACGGGGGATTTCTGTAGCACAAATCCTAAAATACAAAAATACCTTCATCTTCTCCACAGAAAGGCTGACCTTGTAATAGAAGTCAGCAAACCTCAGCCTGCAGGCCAAATCTGGCCCTCTGCCTGTTTTTGAAAATAAAGTTTTATTGAAACATATTCATTTATATATTGTCTATGGCTGCTTTCACACTACAATGACAGAGGTGAATAGTTGTGGCAGAGACCATATGGCCTGTAAATCCTTAAATATTTACTATCTGGACTTTTGCAGAAGAAGTGTGCCGATCTCTGCCTTAGAAACAAAAGTATGAAAATTGTCTAATCCTAGGGTGGGAATATGAATAGGTATGGGGAGCAAAATTTCCTTTTCAATTGTTATTCTATAGCAGCAATAAGTAAGACAGAAACTATCTCGATAGATTAATTCATGGTATAGTAAGCTGAATGGTGGCCTCAAAGATATTAGGTCCTCATTTCTGGAACAAGTAAATGTTACTTCACAGTATTTGAAAAAAGGGTCTTTGCGGATATGATTAAGTTAAGGATTTTGAGATGAGGAGATAATCTTGGATTATTTGGATGTGCCCCAATCACCATCACAAGTGTTCTTAGAAGGAAGATTAAAGGGAGGTTTGGTACACACACAGAGAAGAAGCTAGCGTGAAGATGGAGGCAGAGACTGAAACGCTGCAAGCCAAGGAACGCCAGCGAACGCCAGCAGCCCCCGGCAGCCAAAAGAGGCAAGGGTTGCGTTCCCCCATGAGTTTCAGGAGGAAGCACAACCTGCTAACTCTTTGACTTTGAACTTCTGTCTTCTAGAACTAAGAGAAAATAAATTGCTGTTGTTTTAAGCTACAAAGATGGTTATAGTAATTGGCTATAATTTGTGGCAATTTGTAATAATTTGTTACCACAGCCATAGGAAACTAATGCAAGTGGGAAGGCCATTTTGAGAAGACAGCAAACTTTTAAGCAGCCCATATGATTGAAGCAAATAGAAATTTTATCTGCTTATGAATTCTGGACTCATTACTTCACATAAGATCTGGCTTTGGTGGAAGAAATGCAGAGAAATGCAAAAGAACATGTTTTGGGGACTTACAGACTTTGTGGGTATTCAAATCATTTAACAGTGTGTGAATGGTTTCACAGTAATGCAGTCAAAGTTCTTAAAGCAAATCTTGATTCTCACTTCTGTCTGCCATCGGGAAATAATCAGCACTTTAATACAAGCCCTGGGCAGTTCCACATTGCCTCAGTAACTGCTTACAGATTACACGTGATGCCAGCTTGTTTTCCCTTTTTTTAATCATCAAACTTTCCAAAATCAATATTTATGTACATATATAGATTATACTATACTATATTACATTGCATTTTATATATATAATATATATTTAAGATGCTTCTCCCATCCCATATTTAAATATTCAAGTCTGCATCACAGAAAACCATTTATAACTGGCATATTCTTATAATTGACACATATTTGTTTTTTAAAATTTTTTAGCATATTCTTCATAACAAATCATACTTATTCTTCATGTCCCTTTTCCAATCTCTCCTCTTCCCCTTCTCCCTCCCCCCTTTCCCCTCCATCCCCCAATAACCATAGATTTGTTTTCTCCATTTGATAAATTAACTGTTCCTTTATTAGTTTGTTGCCTAGACGATCTGTCCAGTACTGAGACAGGTGTGATCAAGTCCTCCCCTATTATTGTAAAGCAGATTCTTCTTCTATTTATTACTCTGGAGTATGCTTTGTGGAGAGAGAGGGCCTCTTCTTTTTTTTTTGGTCTCTGCTGGTGCTTCTCCTTGATAATTGACACATATTTGAACTCTTAACATATATAACATAATTTTCTTTTTTTCCTTTTTTTGTCTTTTTTACTGACTGGTATCGGGATCGCAACCCTCAGTGTCGCGCCCGTACTGGGGACTGGCAACGGGACCGCAACCCTCGGTGTTGCGCCTGCACTGTGCTCAGCCAGTGAGCGGGAACCGGTCTCCACATGGGATCCAAACCCTCAGCGGGAGCGCCGCCACACTCCCAAGCGGCGCACTCTCCAGTGCGCCACCGGGCCAGCCTGATATAACATAATTTTCTAGCTTTAATATATGTTATTCTTTCCAGAGAAAGCTGCATATTTTGCTAAAGTTGGTAATCATTAAATTACCTGTTTGGCCCTGTACTGGCCAGCCAGAAAAAACAAAACAAAACTTTAAACAAACAAACAAAAAATAATAATAAAATAAAACTACTTGTTTGGGGTTTTGGCTACTTAATACCAAAATTTCTAAAAGTACTTGTATGATTCATTCTGTTGCACCAAATCAAAGGCAAGTTCTGAGGGTCACATACAGCTTTTGTGCACCATATCAAATTCTCCTTGCCTCCTTCTTTGTCCAGCCACAGGTGCAGGGACTAGTTCTGCACAGGCTTGACTTCTCCTCCCATGAGTAACCTAACGGGTCATGGGCTCAGGTATTCCAGGTGTGCTGCTCACTGCCTGCCCTGGGGTCTCTCTGAGGCTGAGGGTGTCTGTTGCTGAGGTTCATTCCTTCAAGCTTCTCAGAAAGTCCCTCCATTTGAGCAGCCTCTTGTGGTGGCCAACTCAACAATACATCTTTGTAATGACCCTCCCTTGTTCCCTTTTAAACACCCATCCATCACACTTCTGCATAGTCTAGTCATGCAGGAGCTTTTATCTCAGGCTTAGCTTTTGGGGAAACGCAGGCTAAGACAGTAAAGTACTGTAGTCAAAAGAAAACACAAGTAAATACTAATTTTTAAAACTGTTTGTTATGGAAATTTACAAACAATCACAAAAGTTGAGAGAGAAGTAAAATGGACCCCCATGAACATTTACCCCACATTCCCTTCTCCCAGTGTATCTTTGAAATAGATTCCTAGACATAGTTATTATTAGGGTGGGGGATCAAAAGTAAATACATATGTAACTTTTCCAGTTATAACTAAATTCCTCTCTGTAAGGATTGCATCATTTTAGATTTTTCTTACCAATAAAGTATAAGAGAGTCTATTTCCCCACAGTCACCCTGAGAGAGGATGTTGTTAAATTTTTGGATTTCTGCCAATCTTATCTGTGCAGTTTTAGTTGCAATCTCTCATTATGAGGCAAGATTGAACATGCTTTTGTGTTTATTCGTGAATCCCGTTTTTATACCTTTTGTCCATTACTCTATAGGGCTATTAGTCTTTTCCTTCTCATTTTTCAGAAGGTCTTTTATATTAGGAATATCAACACTTTACCTGTGATATAATTTGAAAGTATTTCTGTTCAGTTTTTGTCATTTAATTTTTACTTTGTTTTGGTGTTCCCTTGCATTTTTTTGACCCTATCTTTATAATGAGGACCTTACAAAGTAATTATTGGAGAAGAGATTTGTATGAGAGATTATACTAAGTAAATATTGAGTGAATTAATCTTCCCTAAATATTTCATGGAAGATTTACAATAAAGGTGCTAAAAATCTTTAGTTTGGAAGTTATCTCGTAACATTCCAACACCTGGCTGTTCACGTTGTGTTGAATTAGCTTGTTTCTTTTTTATTCTTTGTCACACTTTTCCTCCTTCCTCTCTCCCTGTCTTTTTCAACTTCTCCCTCCCTCCCTTCTTTCCTTTTTTCTTCTTCCCTTTCTCCCTATATCCTCTCTCCCCTTCTTTTTACCTGTCACCAGACTCCAGACATGTATGACTAGCAAACGAGAGACTCTTAGGAGAACTAACGTTAATCTATGAGCCTCTGATACCAGTGGACCTGCAGCTATGGCTGGTGCTGGGAGGAGAGGTACAGGATGCCAGGTGGGCTCTGGCTGCTGGTCTGTCACCTGGCACAGGGAGATCAGGGGAGAATCCTGGAAGTTATAACAACTGAGTGGTGCTCTGAAGAATGAGGAAGGATTAACTAGCCAAAAGCAGACAAAACGGCCTTTTCGGCAAAGAGAACAACATCTGCAAAGGCCTTGTGGAGAGAGAAGGGAGAGAAGTAGAAGCAACTGAGTGTGAGGCAGAGACAGTATCAGGAGCCTGGTGAGAGAGACCAGGTGCAGAGGTGGGTGAGGGGCGGGCCTCACTGGGCCTGAGGGCCAGGCTAAGGAGATATGTCATTATCCCAAGAGCATTTCAAAGTCATGGAAGGGCTTAATGAAAAAGGAGTGGGTATGATCAGGTCTGTATTTTGAAAAGATCATTCTGACTCCTGCATGGAAAACATTGTAGGTCAAGAATTGGATCCGCTTACCAGCTGGCCACTAATAAATAAACAAACAGATAAATCAATGAAATAAAAATAAAAAAGGAAAACAGATTGTAAGGGTGCCTGAGTGGGAAGAAGCCCAAATAGGAGGCGAGTGCTGTAGTTTGAGAGAGGATGGTGGGTGGTATTAGGTGACAGCAGGGGTGCACCTAGTGCATTTGACACTGGAATATCTCACTTTTTGATACCTCCTCATGTGACAAAATTATTTTCAGTAATAATCATCACACGAAAGAGCTTATAATAGTAATAGCTAGAAAAGAAATAGAGACAAGGGCAATTTTTTTGCACTGAACTTTGTATATATAAACATGCCAATTAAAAAAAATAAGATAAAATAAATAATGA
Organism: Galeopterus variegatus; assembly: GCF_000696425.1. Lineage (NCBI taxonomy): Eukaryota > Metazoa > Chordata > Mammalia > Dermoptera > Cynocephalidae > Galeopterus > Galeopterus variegatus. The sequence goes on along the minus strand of NW_007726869.1, from coordinate 13,366 downwards.
CGCAAAAAATAGTAAAAGCCACAGTTATTCAATTGTTTTTATTTCTATTTGACAGTTTTAACTTTAGTCATCTGGTTATAGTTCTATTATAACATCTTTTGTAAATGATTTTTTGATAATAAGTGGATTTTAATAAAACCAAAATGCCTGCAAAAAGTACAGTTTAGGCAACAACTAAGTGATAACACCAATGGAATGTTTTGCTATCTTAATTTGCTTTTTTTAGTTTTAAAATGATTTTTAATTAAAGATGAATATGTTTTAATTTTAAAAGGACTATCCAATATGGATGAACTAAAATTTGTACTTAGCAAAAAAAAAATTATACCTCATGGTTCACACGCTGTTTCACTTTTTAATCACAAATTTAGGCTCCAAATGTTCACACAGAATGACAGAATGGAAGTAATTTAAGTTTTGTTTCTTCGTTTCACAATCATTGTGCTCTCATAATTTTTGAATTTAAATGAAAGAATGAAAGCTACATACAATAACCAAAGCAAACTCATATTATTTCTGAACCATTACAAGTTATTTTAAAATGAAAATATGTGCTAAGTCCACAAGTGTTGGCTATACAACTGGGAATTCTTCAAATTAACTTCCCTGTAAAAACACAATATTTGTTCAGGAATAAGTGATAAAATGTGCTATTTAAAAAAAAGTGCTAATTTAAAGCTTACATATATATTATTAAAACTTAATGATAACCAGAAGAATTATTTAAAATTTAGATCAACAAAAGATTTGGGGAAGGAGAAGTATTTTTATCACGGGCATTGTTTAGAATTGCAGCACATGGTAATAATAAAAAGTAGATGGTTTGAATTCTCTATAGACAATATACATCCTTTTCTTGCTTGCACCTGAGGAAGACCTCACCCACCACTTGATCCACCTTGGGTGACAGTGAATGTGAAGAAAAATGAATGAACTTGCAGAAGGAGTAGTTCAAATGTGGATCAAACCTAGTCCCCGCTTTCAGAGGGCTTGTTCTGCAGGTGGAGGAGGACATAACTCTCTGATTTTAATGGCCTTCTCATATCTTTCTGATGGAGAGTCTATTTGGTAAGAACAAACTGAGAATGCACCTTGACATGAGACTGACAAAGATTTTCTCCTTGACCAAACTCTAGCCAGGCTTTTTTGAGTCTTCCTCTTGACTGTCCCTCAACCTTGGCCTACAAAGTCTTGAACAAACCCTAAAATAGTTTCTAACAGATCAAGGTTGCACCCCTAGGATGACCCTAGCCCCCCTTAACGTGCTTGACTGAGAAAACTCCAGGCTGCCAAAAGAATTTACTATTTGTTCCAGCCAACACCTTTGGATAGGGTCCCTTTCTCCCAGCCTCTGTGGGAGGGTAGGAACCTAACTTCCGTAAGTGTTAACAAGCCCAGATGGGTTTCCAATGGCCCAAACCACCTTCCCACATTTTGTAATTTTTCACTTCTCTGACTCTACTGAGCCCCCACTCAACCCCTCCTTATTCTTTCATTCACCCTTTAAAATCCCTGACACGTCTGCACAAGTCAAAGTTGAGTTCAGTTTATGCCAAACTCTTTCCCTATTGCTATAGTATATTCCTAATTAAAATCTGTTCTTACTGCTTTAGCTAATGCCCAGTTTTGCTTATCTTTGACAAGATTTACAAATTAATATACACATGTATTGGAACAAAGGCAGCCACATGAAGCTGAGAGACCAATGGAATAAGATCCACAGGAAAATTTTACTACAGATAGTCCTTCAGATGGAATGCATCTGACTCTGTTGAACGCAGCTAGAAATAGAAGGTGGACCAGACAGAGGACTGGTAGAAACCGAAACAGTTTGCTGATCAGCAGGAAAGAGGTGAAGATTTTAACGAAGGGCTTTGGAGTTGCCAGAGGAACAGCCTATGCCCAGATGGAGAGGAAAACTTGCAAAATTACTAGGTTAGTGATAATTTCTAAGACATTGATTTGTAAATAATTTGGAGATTTTTAAATCACAAGAGCCATTAGATCAAACAAAAGCTTTCAGTTTTCCAACAAGCTGTATGTGATGGGACTAAAGGCCTAGGAAACAAGAATTATTTAAAAATCCAAGCAGCATAATACCTTTTAAAGCTATTGTGCCAAGTTATAGCTGCACTATCTCAGTAAATGTGCTGATTTGATAGGAGGTCATATCTACACAAAGAAGCACAGATTTTCTGATTATTAAATGCTGACATGATATTTGCTAATAAATCATTCATTTATTCTGTAAAATATTAATTGGTGCTTAATGAATGACAGACTCTGGGCTACGCAGTGGTCCCTGGCCTCACAGAACTCATAGATGAGTTATAGTCCAGGTGGAGTTCTCCAGGAGCCCTTAGGTGTGGGTGTGAGTCTTTTATTCATCTGTTCTTAGATTCAACCCTGCCCTTCTCCAGCTCTACTCTGTATCTCAGGAGATCTCAACTTTCAGGCTGCCCTTCCCAGGCTCAGCAGAGTTTAGGCTGGTTTTGGCTAAAGAGAGACATCAAAGGGAAAATGGAAGGTGGGCAAACTGGAGCATCCAGTGTATTTGTCCACTGGCTCTACTCAGGCAGCATCTTTGGAAATGGTTGCCTTTCTTCCATGGCCCCAAATTCTGCTTGACAGGCCCAGTTTCTAGTTTCTGGTGTGCCCTCTCATAAAAGCCGAATCTGTGTATCTCTTCCCACCTCTGTATTTATTGACAGGTTGGTAGGTTGAAATCAGTCATGGTGAGGGCCGGCCTGTGTCTCACTCGGGAGAGTGTGGTGCTGTTAACACCAAGGCCACGGATTCGGATCCCTATATAGGGATGGCCAGTTTGCTCACTTGGGAGAGTGTGGTGCTGACAACACCAAGTCAAGGGTTAAGATCCCCTTACTGATCATCTTTAAAAAAAAAAAGAAAAGAAAAGAAAAAGAAATTATCCGTGGTGGAACATTTACACCAAACAGGTTTCTTTTCCCCCAAATTGGTAGCTGTTAAACATTAACTTGTACAACACTGGTTCTAGTGACACTACCTCTTTGAGTTGTTCCTCAAACTCTGGAGGTGGTAGTCCATTTTCTGCTGTTGTTATCCTCATAATTGTATAAACTTCTCAATTCTTTCTTCCTTGGCATAGTTAATGTCCTTTTATTAACTGCAGGTTAAACCCCCTCTGCTGGGATACCTAGAACAGTCTTTTTTTCTGATGGGATTCTAACTCATATCATAGGGCATCTAACCTGGACTTGAATATTCAAGGAAAGGTCTTCATAAGGAGAAATGTGTCTATTTTTAAAAAACAAAATGGACAGAACTTGATAATAGGATGAGAAGAGAAGGAAAAGGCATGGGTTAGCATCAGGTCCAGATTTTTGCTTTGGGAATGTAGGAGGGTAATGATTTCATTTTTTAAGAGAGGACTCAGAGGCAGAAGAGTAGGTTTGGTGGTGGGATGGAAATGCTGAGTTCGAGGTGCTTTTTTGAGACCCAAGGATATATGTCCAGTAGGATTTGATGGGATCTAGAACATAGAAAGGATATCTTCTCCCAAAACCTTTCTCTTCTTTCTGATCCCTCAGTTGCCTTCTTAGTAGATTATCTTCTCTCTCTTCTTTACCTTCAAGGTGCTATTCCAGGTTTCATTTGTTCAGTTTTCTCCTATCTTAAAAAAAAATTCCCTTCTTAAATTCCACATTTTCCACCAGCTTCTGCTGGATCTCTCTTTTTTTCCTTCTTTTTTTTTCTTTTTTTTTTTTTTGTGACCAGTAAGGGGATCACAACTCTTGGCTTGGTGTTGCCCACACCATGCTCAGCCAGTGAGCGCACCGGCCATCCCTATATAGGATCCAAACCCGCGTTGGGAGCACCAATGCGCTCCCAGCACTGCACTCTCCCGAGTGAGCCACAGAGTTGGCCCATCTTTTTTTCTTCATGAGTAATTTTGTTTTCATAATAGCTGTTTCCACTTTCTCCTCTCCCATTCCACCTCAATCCATTGAAACCTATATTCTACCCCCAGTCTTCTGAAACTGATTTCAGCAAACAATAATGACTTCCTTATTGCTACATCCAATGGATTCTTAGCTCTGAGCTGGCCAGAGGTAATAAATCCTGATGAATGGCCAATACATAGCAAATATTCAGTAAATTGGAGTTCATCTTACGATTAGGCTGAATAAACTTTTTTACGTCACTACTGAGTCCTCAAGAGGAATTGACTTTACAATGTATCACTTAATGAGACTATTTCATTTCTTAATGATTTTTTGTTTTTAATTTCCTATCATTAAAACAACTAGAGAATTCAGTAGGAAAAAAAATCATTACTTAGCATCCTATGGAAGAATTAAAAATATAAACCCCATGAAATTGTTCAACTAAAATTTTTACCTTTCAATTAGTCATTTGTTTCATTACACAGACAGAGCTTGCAACATGCAAACTGCCTTAGGGGAATGATAGGTTAAAGCGAAACCTCCCGTGTTTTCTTGTAGTTCCCACAAATAGTAATCTTCAGTAAAGAACGGAAATGAAGAATAGGGTCATTTATTAAGTGGCATGTTTGATTTACAGTCTATTAGTTGCAGAGAATTAGTGATGTATTCATGTTTCAATAGCTCACAGCATAAAAGGCACAGCTATCATGATGAGCACACTCTTAAATCATATCATTGCTTAAGTGTAAAAGGGAAAATGTTTAATAGAACAGTGTGACCTAATCTTTCCGTCTCTTTCAGAGGAAAGAACAAACTCTTCATGTAAGATATGATACTTAATTTTTTATTTTTTACTTTGCTTTTTAAGAGAGCAGTTTTACCTCTTGACATTATATTAAATATTGAGCTGCATAAATTACCCATGAGGAAGAATATAATATAGAGAGTGTTGAGGTCAGGATGCCTAGAGAAGATCTCTGTGAGAGTAACATTTAAGCAGTGACCCTGGAAAGAAAGAACCAACCATGGGCATGTCTGGAGAAAGAATAAAACAAACAGAGAATAAGCAAGTGCAAATGCCTATGACTTTTGAAACAAGGTGAGTGAAGGGGAAAGAGAGAGAAAGTTGAGTTTGGAGGGGCAGGGACCAGATTAAATAGGACAGCGGTTCATGGTAAGGGTGTTGAATTTGATTTGAACTTTATTAAATTTCAGCCTATTTTTCTAAGGTACAGATTCAACATAGTTTACTTAACCCTTCTTTCCTAATGATAGAAATATTTCACATGTTTCTGTTATGAAAATTACAATAAGCATCCCTGTCTCATCTCTGTGTACGTGGGAATATTTCTGCAAGTTGTATTCCTGGAGCAGATGAACTGGGTCAAAATGTGAGTGTAAGGTAGATGTTGATGGATGCTGTTAAATTGCCTTAAACATTTTATATTCCCATCCATACTGTAAGGAAGTGACCAATTCCCTTTGTGCTTTTCAGCAGCAGACATTGTCACCCTTCTTGTTTTTAACAATTCAGTGGTTAAAAAATTGTCCCTTTTTTTTTTTTTAGCATGGGTTTTCACTATTATTAACAAAGCTGAGAATGATTTGATAGGTTTATTAACCATTTTGACTTTTTTCTCTTGTGAATAGCATATTGATCAAATTTTCATTTCTAGGTTATGCTCCAGCCAGGTTTTGGATTGGCTGCCTTTAGGTCAAGTGTCTACCCTCAACAAAAACATAAGACACAGCTCTTTAAGGCCATAAGGCCAATATAGGCCATAAGTAGCACACGATTACCTATAAACTCTATGGGCAAACCAGTTACCCTGACTAATGCCCAGCACGACTTGATGGACAGTGAAATTAGGAATGCAACACCTTATTTACTGAGTATACACTAAAAGCAAAGCTCTAGTTTAGATGTTATAAGGGACAGAAAAGTACACAGGATGTTGTCATGTCCTCAAGATACTTGTAATCTTATAAGAAGAGACAATTATACAACTAATCATAATTCAGAATGGAGTGTAAATTTCCCAAGAATGACACAAACCAAATGATAAAGTAAGGGAAAGAGAAATCACATTCAACTGGTAACTCTGCTAAGGTTTAGTTGTAGTGAGAGTATTTGATCTAGATTTTGAATAAGTGTAGGATTAAAATTATTTCTGTAAAAATAATTTCATGCTAATACACAATATAAAAAAGTACAAAGACAGAAGTAAAAATCAGCTACAGTCCCCCACTGAGAGAAAAATCACTTTTTTAAAAAAGCTAATGACTTCATATTTTTGAGACGATCCCACCAAACATCTGTGTGTGTGTGTATTCTTATGAACATATGTAAAAAGTTTGACATAAATGGGGACGTTTTTTGAGGGCAGTGATTGGTTCATTGTCCGATGGAAGTACTCTGTAAGTATTTTTTTTAGTAAATGTATGTTCTATAATTGCTCTTTCTATGTTGATAAAGATATGTCTATCCAGCCATTTTTATTGACAACCTAATGTTTCATTACTCTGTAATTTACTTAACCAGGCTCCTAGGGACAAACTTTTAGATTTATTTTCAATTATACTTTATTTTAAACAACACTGATAAGAACAATCTTGGAATACATTTATCTTATACCCATGGGATTTTGTCCTTTGAGTAAATTTTTAGAAATGAGTTTTCTGTGTAAAGAACAAAACATGTTTTAGAGGATTGTGATGCGTATAACCCAACTGCCCTCCTGCAGGAATATGTGAATTAAATTCTCATCAACAGGACATGGTAGCAAGCATATGTTTCACATACTGACAAAAACTAGGTTTTTACTTTTTGGTGTAGGTGGAAGTGAGAAATTCTTGCTGTTGTTTAGTGTGTGTTGTGTGGAGGAAGGAGATTGGGAGTGGGTATATTTTTTACAAACATCATTTGAAGTTAGGTTTATTTGGTCTGGTTGGGAGGAACAGGACTCCTTAATTTTTGGTCTTTTAAGTATTTCTCATATTTATTTTACTAATTTTTACTCATGTAAGCCATAAGCTGGTTCAATATTCCTTGAATAAGAATCAGAAGTGGACATCCAGATGCATAGTGTGTCTTCTTGTATTATACAATCAACAGAGATTGGAATCCAAATTATTATCTTTTTCTCTATTGTTAAAACTGAGGCTATGCTGAGTTATATAACTTAGTAAGCTCATATAGTCTAGTAAGCTATTAAACTACATAAGTAGTTTAGCCATTCACCATGGTGTAACTGTAATAATGAATCAATTTTTAGTTATTTCAGAAGAATTTTCTGTGAATGGTTTTGCCAGTTACTAAGCTATCATATCTCAGCTTCAACCACCTCTCTACAATTACTTTGTGATGCTGAAGCTGGGACTCTGCAAACCGTATTTCTGTTTCTTCATCTAACTTCCCATTAGGCTCTGCCAACAGGGGGCAAAAAAGGGAGACTGTAAGACCAGAGGAGGAAGAAGGGACTTGCTCCTTCTTGTTGAATTCCTGTCTGTTTGCAGTTCCTGTGAGCATCACCTTGGCAATGTTTCTTACCCTGGCAGCAGTAGTTCCCTCTGTAGCAGCAGCAGAGTTCATTTGGCAGTTTTTGAGCACTTGTGAAACCAGGCATCGTTGTGCCACTCTTAACAATCACCAGCATCTGCCAACAATATCCTGTCCTCTGAGGTCTGGGTCTCAGCCCCCTGGGGCACCTCTTCCAATCACACAGACACGAAGATCCATTGAGCAACTGGACTAGTATCTGCTTCTCAAAGGCCTGAGTTTCAGCTCTGCAGAACCCTCCTGTGAATTTCTAAACTTTAATAATTTCGACAATTTTCCTTTGTTCTTTCAACCATAAGGATGACACCTGCTTCTGGCAGTTACTGCCTGCACGATACATTGGTGTTCTCTTTTTATCTTTTCAGCTACCTAGCTCACAACTATACCTGGCTGATAATTTTTTATGTTAAATTCTTCCTGCTTAGTAACTGGTATGCTTCCTTTCTCCTTACTGGACCCTAAGAGAGACAATGGTCGTAGAAGAACAGTGGGAGCTTTGTACTGAGAATATGATGAAACCAAGTTTTGTATTTTTAAAGAGCAAATGTCATTAATTTATAGTCACCCAACATATATGTGACTCCCTAGAAGATTTCCATGAGACAGAAGAGGATGAAGAGAACCAAAGGGTGATGACCATAAGTGGGGTTCAGTTAAACGTGACCATGCAGAATTTCTTTTACCATGTAGACTCCAGATACTTCATTGCATTTTCTCCCTTCAATGTCAGAAAGTCACATCTTCACAGCAGTAGTAGGACGGATTATCATGGTGTAATCTGGCTAATAATGGGTTGTGCAGCCAGCATGTTTCAGTGACCTGATGCTATCCTGGAAGGTGCAATTACCTATAGAGAAAGACTGTAGAAACTCCTATTGGGGGGAATTCAGGGAAATATAATGGAGGTGCACCTTTGAAATGGCTATACCTGCAAACTATGATTGAGTGCAAGATTTCAGGATTTACAGGTAAAATCCCTGTGTGCAGTGACTGTGGTCATAACAGATTCTTCTTTTGATACTCATTTTCTTTGAAGTTTTATGGTTTCAAAATTTCAAAATGTCAAACCCACTGAAGCTCAACTATGTTAAATAAGCATTAAGAATCAAGCTTATAGTTGTATGAAAATCAAAGTGATTAACTGTGTTCTAGTGAGACCAGCTAGTTGACCTATTTATAGGTGAAATTTCTTTTGTGTAATTAGCTCAAGGATCTCCATTCAACTGTAACCATCTAAAAGCAAACCCTACCAGACTTCCTAAGTTGTTGATCATTTCGAATGTAATTTCATCTGTTTTGAAACAAAGGTTACTAAAATATTTCAAATATATTCTTTCTGTCTTATAAAAGTAGATATGATGTATAATCAAGTGCATTTATGTCTGTAGTAACCTTTATGGTATATTTTAATTTTCCGTATAAACTAGGTTTGGGAATTTTATATAGATAATCATATCAATTATAAATAACTACAGTTTTGTTTTCTTTCCTACCAATCATTTTCTACTTACTTCCTCAGATCTACTACCTCCAATGAAATGTTGAATAGAAACAGTAAGAGCAAGCATACTCATGTCATACCTGATTTTATGGGGAGTATTTTTTAAAGTTTCACTTTAAGTATGTTGTTTGCTGTAGTCTTTTGATAAATAGCCTATATATCTACCAGAATTTAGTGCAGAAAACAATCACTCTAGATATTACAAGAAGGGAGAAACTTAACAGACACTTGAAAAATCATTGAAAGGACTGGAGAAGATTTTAGGGTGGCTGATGCTGAAATTTTGTTTCAAGATCACCCATCATAGGTATCATTAGAGGTAAGGTCAGTGAATTTGCTGCAACTGCCACAGCCGCTTCACACCACAAATCTGGTACCAAAAAAGGAGGAAAAATGAATGACAAAAGGAGAATAAAAAACACTGTTGCTTCTTGTGCATTAGCCACTTCTGCCAAAAGTCAATGCTTCTGCTCTTGTATCAGTCAGGGTTCAGCAAAAATCACGACAGTTATTTTAACACATGCAATTTGATACAAAGATTTTTAAGCTAGGTATACAGCTATTAACAATGTACCTCAAAAGAAAAAATAACCTGCAAAAAACCTAAGTTATGGAAATAGCAATTGCAGGTAGCAGTGACCACTCCTGGGTCTAGACGAACAAAGGAAAGAAGTTGGAATTATGGTTGGCCCTCTGTATCTGCTGGTGCTGTGTGTGCAGATTCAACCAACCAAGGATCAAAAATATTAAAGAAACAAACAAACAAAAAACTCAAACAATAAAAAGTAACAATGCATAAAAAATAATATAAATAAAAACAGTACAGTATAACATCTATTTACATAGCATTTCCATTGTATTAAGTATTATAAGAAAACTAGAGATGATTTAAAGTATGTGGGAGGATGTATGTAGGTTATATGCAAATACTGTGCCATTTTATATCAGGGACTTGAGCATCCCCAGATTTTGGTATCCAAGGGGATCCTGGAAACAATTTCCCTGCAGATACCCAGGGACGACTTTACTAAAATTTAGAAGCTTTGAGAAAGGGACTTCTGGAAGTGAAACTCAGACTTCTGAGATGGAACTGGTTGGCTGGTGTTTGTTTTTTTTAAAAAAAACCATTTTCCAAGTAATGTCATCAAGATGGAAAAAATCCAAACTAGATTCAACTGCATCTGAGTAAAGGAAGCACCTCGGCTGGGGTGAAGTATTGCCAGAGCGACTATGTAGGAAGGAGTTAATGTGACAGACCTCACGTTGCTCTTCAAAGGACTTGCTTGTGAGGCTGGTCCTAGACTGGTATCTGAAAACTAATCTTTGAATTTTCCCTATATTATTAAATAGTAAGGCTGTTTTGCATGCCACTTAGCCCAGCTGTACCAGCTTGCCTAGACTGTGCAAACAGTGTGATTTAAGGTAAATATCTGCTTTCCTTCTGGGAGTCTAAAATTTTGGTCATCATGGCTGGTTGTATACAGAAAAAGCACCAATGTGACCAGTCTGCAATAAAAATCCTGGACTCTAATCTCAATGGGGCTTCCCTGGGCAAAAACACAATACAAGTATTGAGGCATTTTGTTGCTGAAACAAGCTATGTGTTCTATGCAATCTCTTTTAAAACCCACCTGAGAAGGAGAACTTCGGAAATTTTTGCCTTGTCTCTTCCATATTTTGAGCAATACAAGTATTGAGGCATTTTGTTGCTGAAACAAGCTATGTGTTCTATGCAATCTCCTTTAAAACCCACCTGAGAAGGAGAACTTCGGAAATTTTTGCCTTGTCTCTTCCATATTTTGATGTGTCTTTCTCCCTCTGCTGATATTCCTATAAAACCATATAAACATCCCTGTATAACTCCTAGGATTGTTTTTCTATTTTTATGTTTTAGAATTTTTTCCCAGTGTGGGTCAGGGAATGCATCTTTAACTATTAAGTCAGACTCTTTCATGATTGAGTTGCCATTCAGGCTTTCAATTTCTTTTGTCATTTCCTATCAAGTTCATCTTTTCTAAACATTTTTTTTAAATCCAACATTTTCCAAGTGACGTCACCAAGATGGCACACTAGATGATCCTCAGGGTCACTCCCCCCACCAACAAGAAATCAACTTGGAACAATTAAAGCAGAAAACCGCTGTTTTGGAACTACTAGAATTCAGGGAAGAGAGGGAGAGACACGCTGAGTCTGTGAAGAGGTGGAAAGTCATGATGGGCAGGAGGAAAGGTCACTCCAGTCAGGCCTAGCCCCAGCCACTTCCTGGGCCAGCTCCCTGGAGACTGCAAAACTGCCACATCGCTTTTTGTGTGAAGCTAGTTGGAGCCTGCAGGGTTGAAAAGTGCTGTGACTGCTTGCTAAAAAGTTCACTTCAGAACACCTCATCCCAGTTCCAAAGCTGGCATAGCTGCTGGCAAGGTTCTCCTGCACCCACACAGGAGGGAGGCTCGACAGTGGGAGGGGGAAAGAATCACTTGGGAATGCCTCATCCCCCACCACAAGGATGGCACAGCACCACACATGAAAAGGCCACTGCAAAGAACTGCTGTCTCAGAGGTGAGAGGAAAGAGTAAGAGATAGGTGTCTGATGTGTGCAGTGGTCTGGTCTTCTTGGGGGACTCTGATGAGGCCTGCCCCATGGGAAAAGTTTGGAGTGGGGGGAGGAGGGCTGATCCACCAGGGGTGCATTGAGGTACAACATTGGCAGCTGATCTGCCTCTCTGATCAGCATGCACAGTGGAGACCAACCAGTGTGATAGAACTACAGGAGGCACAATTTGCATGAAAACGTCAGTCCCTGTGGGATTTTCCATACAGCACAGTTGCTCTTGTGGAGTCATCATATGACCCAGAGGTGACTGGCATGAAAACAGATATATGGGCTAATGGAATGGAATAGATAATGTAGAAATATTCATTGGCTGTAAATCCACATATCTACAGCCAGCTGATCTTTGACAATACTATTCAGCTGTCAAAAAAAAAAAAAAAAAAAAAAAAAAAAAACTAAAAAACAAAAAACAAAAAAACCTGTCATTTGCAGCGACATGGATGGAACTGGAGACCATCATGTTAGGTGAAGTAAGCCAGGCAGAGAAAGACAAATACTGCATGATATCACTCATATGTAGAATCTAAAAAAAAAAGAGGTGGTTTTCACAGAAATAGAGTATAGAATAATGGTTACCAGAGGAGGCTGGGAGGGGAAGGGGAGCAGTGGGGAAAGTGAGAGTTTGATTAACTGGTACAAGGTTACAGGTAGAAAGAATAAATTCTGCTGTTCTTGCCTGACTCGAGCTAATAATATTGTATATTTCTAAATAGCTAGAAAAGAAGATCTTGATCATGATCACCACCAAGATAAGATACATATTTAGGTGATGAATAAGCTATCTACCCTAAGTGAATCATTGTACAATATATGCATGCATTGAAACAGCACACTGCACCCTGCAAATATGTACAATTAAATTTTAAAATCAAAAAAGCAAAACATAACAAACAAAAAAACCTATTTTATTTTATATTTAGGTATAATTTACCTACAATAAAATTCATGAGTTTTAAGTGTGAAATTTGTGTTTTGAAAAATACGCATGGTAGTACCATTACTGCAACAGTCATGATGTAGGACATTTCAATCTTCCCAACAAAATTCTCTAGTGCCCCATTGCAGTCAACTTCCTAACCCACTTCACCCATAATAATGACTGATCTACTTTATATTATTATAGTTTATCCTTTTTATAATTTCATATAAGTGGAAATATACAGTATATAGCTTTGGACATTTCACTTCTATCACTTAGCACAGTATTTTTTAAGATTCATCTGTGTTGTTGCATATATAAGTAGTTTCTTTTTACTGCTGAATATTATTTCTTTGTTTGGATGTGCCAAAATTTTTTACTCACTAACCAGTTAATGGATATTTAGGTTATTTCCAGATTTGGCTATTATACATAAAGTTACTATAAATATTATTTATTTGCAAGTATTTGCATGAAAACAAGTATTAACTTTTCTTGCCTAAACATTTAGGAGTAGGAATGCTGAGTCATATGGTAAATTTCTGATTAGCTTTATCATAAAGAGTTGAACTGCTTTCCAAAATGACTGTACAATTTTTCATTCCCATCAGCAATATATGGGCATTAAATTTACTCCAAGTGCTCCTCAACACTTACTATTGTCAGTCTTCTTTCTTTTAATCATTAAGTGAATATGTAATAATAACTGATGATACGTTTAATTTTCTTTTTTTTTAAAAATTTTTTAAATTGTTTTTGTCTTTTTTATTTTTTTATTTTTTTTATTATTTTTCTTATTATTTTTATTTTGTCAATATACAATGTAGTTAGTTATTGTGTCCCATCACCG
>NW_007726868.1:539345-541950 GCF_000696425.1 Galeopterus variegatus | reverse complement strand
GCAGAGTTGGGCCGGTCTGGCGCGCTTCACTCCGCCTCTGCGCAGTCCTTTGCTGGCTTTCTGTGGCATCAGTTGTAATAGCTCCTCATTTGCTTCTGATTTTGTTATTGTAATCTCTCTTTTTTTCTTAGTCTAGCTAAGGTCTTGTCAGTTTTTTATTTTTATTTTTTTTTTCCTTTTTGTCTTTTTTTGTGTCCGGCAACGGATCGCAACCCTCAGTGTCACGCCCGTACCGGACCGGGACCGGCAACGGGATCGCAACCCTCGGTGCTGCGCCCACACCTCGCTCAGCCAGTGAGCGGGAACCGGTCTGTATGTGGGATCCGAACCCTCGACGGGAGCGCCACCGCGCTCCCAAGAGGCGCACTGTAGCAGTGCACCACCGGGCCGGCCCAGGTCTTGTCAGTTTTGTTGATCTTTTCAAAAAACGAATTCTGTTCTCCTTCTGATGCTCTGATAGTATGAATATTGGTCTGATTGATGATATCATATCTCTTAAGCATTCTTCACTTTTCTTCTTTTCTTTTTTTTTTCATTTCTCTGACTCAGTCATTTCTTTTTTTTTTTGTCCTTTTTTGAGACCAGCCGCACCACGCTCAGCCAGTGAGCGCTGTGAGCGCACCGGTCATCCCTATATGGGATCCGAACCCGCGGCGGGAGCGCTCCTGCGCTCCCAGCGCCTCACTCTCCCGAGTGCACCACGGGCTCGGCCCTCTGACTCGGTCATTTCAAATGACCTGTTTTCAAGTTTGCTGATTTTTCCTTCAGCTTGATCAAGTCTCCTTTTGAACTCCTGTAGTGAAGTTTTCTATTCAGTTGTTATTTTTCAGGTCTGTAATTTCTGTTTGGTTCTTTTTAAAATCTCTGTTGATATTCTTATTTTGTTTATGCCCCATTTTCTGATTTTTTTCTTAGTTGTTTATCAGTGGTCTCTTGTAGCCTACTGAGCTTCTTTAAAATGATTATTTTGAGGGGCCGGCCCGGTGGCGCACTGGATAAGTGCGCCGCTTGGGAAGCGCGGCGGCGCTCCCGCCCGAGGGTTCGGATCCCACATACAGACCGGTTCCCGCTCACTGGCTGAGCGAGGCGCGGGAGCAACACCGAGGGTTGCAATCCTGTTGCCGGTCCCTGGTCCGGTACGGGGGCAACACTGAGGGTTGCGATCCGTTGCCGGACACGGAACAAAAAAAAAAAAAAAAATGATTATTTTGAGTTCTTTCTCAGGTAATTCATAGATTTCTATTTCATTAGAGTCTGTCTCTGGATGTTTAGTTAAGCCTTGTTCTGCTGTTTTTCTTATGCCTTTTTAAAAAAAATTGTTCTTGTGTTTTCTTCATTTGAAAAAAACAACCATCTCTTACAGTTTATACCAAATTGCTTTGTACAGGGGAAGGTCTTATCAGACCTTATCAGAAACTATCAGACTGGCTAGTGATTCTAGGGGTTCTTCAAACTTTTTCTGGGGATGCACCTTCTCTTGTCCTGTGCATGTAATTTCTCAATTAGAGAGGTCTGCAGGCTTCTTATCAGAAGTTAATAATCTTTTTCTCCGTCTGGTGTCTGTCTGCAGTACTGCAGGTTCTGTGGCTGTGAATCAAGCTGCCGAGCTCTCATTTGTTCTCCTTGGTTCCCATACATCCACAGTATACTGGTTTCCCATTAGTGCTTCAAATTAGGTGAGACAGAAACCAGTCTATTGGGCAACCCCCTGGAAAAACCAGAACACTGGACATGGATTTCACTTTTCTCTTTCCCTTTTGAAAGAGAAGCCATGTGCTGGTCTTTTCTTGTCCGTCCTCCTTAGCTTTGTGGTTTGGGGGAAGGGCTATTGTGCTTGATGTGAAACAGCTTTTCTTACCTATTTTAATGTGGGTATTTTTTAGTTTGATTTGTTGGGCTGGATCACAGATCCCTCTACCCTGTCCTGTGCAGGTCCTGAGTCAGGTAGTTGAGAAAAAGGTTCTGGCGGCCAATAACAGGATAGATATGCTTTATTTCAGATGTGAGCTCCCCCGCCAGTGGTTCGAAGCTGTTGTCTTATATACTGAAAGTACACAATAGTGGCAATGAGGCAAGGAGTATGTGGGTGGACCTGAGCAGTAACATCACTCTTACATAACTTGTTTACAACGGACGTGCTGAATCATACCCAGCTGGATATGAGGCGAGAGGGTCTGACTAAACTAACTCCATTTTTCTCACAGATCTTACCTGGGGTACTGTGACTTCTTAATTGGTTTCTTGAGTTCTCTCGGTTTTTGGACCATATGTTCTTGTTGCATCAGTGTTTCTGTAGGGGATTGAGGTCTGGGGTTGATGTCTCTCTCTAGTATTTCAATACTTTTTATGGCCAAATAATATTCCATTGTGTGGCTATATCACATTTTGTTTATCCATTCAAAAGTTATGGACATTTAGGGCCGGCCCGGTGGCGCACTGGATAGTGCGCCGCTTGGGAAGCGCGGCGGCGCTCCCGCCCGAGGGTTCGGATCCCACATACAGACCGGTTCCCGCTCACTGGCTGAGCGAGGCGCGGGAGCAGCACCGAGGGTTGCAATCCCGTTGCCGGTCCCCAGTCCGGTACGGGGGCAACACTGAGGGTTGC
>NW_007726868.1:485621-538404 GCF_000696425.1 Galeopterus variegatus | reverse complement strand
TGTTAAAGACATCGGGAATTTGTTAAAGAAAGGGAATTTCTAATTTGTAAATAAGTGCGCCGCTTGGGAAGCGCGGCGGCGCTCCCGCCCGAGGGTTCGGATCCCACATACAGACCGGTTCCCGCTCACTGGCTGAGCGAGGCGCGGGAGCAGCACCGAGGGTTGCAATCCCGTTGCCGGTCCCCAGTCCGGTACGGGGGCAACACTGAGGGTTGCGATCCGTTGCTGGACACGGAAAAAGACAAAAAAAAAAAAAAAGTTATGGACATTTATGAATAATGCTGTTATGATCATCATTCACATACAAGTTGTTGCATTGGACACGTTTCCAATTCTGTTGTGTATATACCTAACATGCGATTGCTGAGATATATGGATCTCTGTATTTTACATTTTGAGGAACTGCCAAAATTGTTTTTCAAATTGCAACATTTTATAATCCTGTCAGCATTGTGTGAAGATTCCAGTTATTCTTCGTTTTCATCAACACCTGTTAGTAGCTGTCTTTTTATATTAGCCATACTAGTGGGTGTCAGGTAGTATCTCTTTGTGGTTTTGATTTACATTTCCCTTACTGTTAATAATGCCACACATCTTTTCATGTGCTTTTTGGCTATTTGTACTACAGGTCCTTTACTCATTTTTAAGGTGGATTATTTGTTTTTTCATTGTTGCAGACTAAGATTTATATATTCTGATCTTGAATTAATTTTTACTCATGAAATTGTGTTTTTTAGGAATTTGTTTTGGGTAGCTTATGATCATCTCTGGTGTTTTTATTGTGTTTTCTTAGATACTCTTATTTGTTTATTTGCCATCCATTCATCACAGGGCCAATTATATTACTGCATATTTTTTGCATTCTTGATGCTTTGGCATTTGGAGACCTGTGGAGAGACTGCCCCTCTGAGTTCCAGCTAATTCCTAAAGACAATAACAACTTGCATGGGAACGGGTCTTTCCTAAGCAAATCAACCAATCCCGGCTATATAGCCCCAACCTTGTCCTTATCTAACTCTCACCCACCAAGCCAGTATTTCCCCTTTCCTAAATCATCACAGGGCCAGCTACTAGGCAGTTAGAATCTCTGTGTCCCAGTGCCCACCTGCATTATTTAAACTAGCCAATCCTAAACTGTTTTCTCTGCCCTGTCTTGCCTTTCCCACTAAAACCCTAATAAAGGCTTTAGCTTAGGCTTCCCCTTGCTCCTGTCTTCTGCCCCCTGACCATTCTAATGCTTCTCCTGCGGCCCTGTGTTGTGTTCCCTTCTCTTGGAAAATATAAATAATAAATTCTTCTTTCAATGGCATTGGTTTTTTTCTTTTGTCACTCAGTCATTCCTCTGTAAATTAAATCCTGGGTATAAATTTAGAACATCTGGGAAGTGTGTGAGCTTACATCTGTTACATACTTTTAGTTATTTCTGCTATCGAGAAACTTTAAAAAGGCAATCAGTGCCAAAATTTCTTTCTGACAAAGTCATCTGTGATTAGTATGGGTATTCTTTTTTCATTCCCACTGAAAGGCATACAGTCTTTGAAGATAGATTCAGTATTCTAAAAGGCAATTCTTATTAGTTAGAAAGCCAAGACATTCCAACAGGATAGGTTAGTTTGTATAGTTTGGTTTCAGAAAGGTCCAGTGACCCTTTCACTTCCTATTTTCCTTGGCCATGTTGGGGTATCAGGTTAAGGATCAGGGCCTGATTCCTTTCCTTTTCACTTTCAAAACAGTAAGGTGAGCAGTTGGGTGCTTCAAAAAGAGTACAGGTGTGAGGTCTTCATAGCATTAGTTAACGAAGTTGGGGCCATTTCTCATTGAAACTGAAACTGAAAAATCAATTTTACTTAGCTAATTTACTTAGATTTGCTTTTTTTTTTTGCTGTGTCTTTGATTTTAAGGGGACTACTTCAGAACTTACTTCTTACAACTAGGAACAAGTTTTCTAAGCTAAATTCAAACTGCCAAAGAAGCACATAATAACCGGTTCTGATAGAGGTATTTACTATAATTAAAATCAGTAAGGTCATTTCATATACAATTTGCACCTGAAAGGAGCCCTGAAAGAAGAATATCTATAACATGTGATCACATTGCTTACACTCTTATTGCAGGGGCTAAATTAACATGTATGAGGCAATTAAAGAATACTCTTAATCTGGTAGGTCGTCCTCAATCTAAAAATTTTTTTCTTAGCTTATTAGCAAACTAAAAAGTCTAGTAACAATTAAGACTAAATCATAGTTTATTCGATTATTTTGTCAGCTTGACTGAAGGTTTTGTTTGTTTGTTTTTCTGTTTTCTCTTTCAGATGAATGGTTGAGACCGGTGATGAGAAAAGATAAACAGGTTTTAGTGCATTGGGGTTTTTACCCCGACAGGTAATGTTGCTGTGCCCTGAGATCTGGTATAAAGACCAAAGCAAGTCAGATTTATTTATATATTGTTTTATTTTCTGAATAGTGACAACTTTGTTGATTTGTGTTAGTCATTGTTCTCACTTTATTGAGTCTTTTATTGACTTTTTTCTTATTTAAGTTATAGAATTCAATGAAGTCATTTGTCTTTATCTCAAAAAACTGATATCTTTCATACATTTGCCAAGAATTCTTCAATATGGTATTATGCTGCTAATTTAGATTTGTTTCCTTCAAGAAATGAATTTTTTTCTAGTCTTTATGATTAATTAGTTTCGTTTTTTCAAAAACTACTCATGCCAAACTATTAAAGATGAAATTATTTTGTCTAAAATGAAATTTTTCTTGTTAGAAATTTATTTACCTGGTGTTGTTGCTGCTTTTATATAACTTGTGTGTTTCAGTTTCTGTAATATGAATAAAGAATATTACAAATAAGAGCTAGATATTAGTGAAAATGGCGGTCTTTGTTCATGGGAATAGGGATAACTTTTCATGTACTTAATTTTCCTAAACCTACAGTAGTGCTGCTTTGATGTTCATTTAATTCTTGTCATGTCAAGTGGAGATTCTCTTCATTGTGAATTTTTCAGGTCTGATCAGTTTCCTTTCACCTCCACCCTCATCTACTTCTTGCCTTTCCATATTATTTGAAGCAAATCCCAAACATACAACTTTAATCATAAATTTTTCAGCATAGGGCCGGCCCGGTGGCGCACTGGGTAGTGCGCCGCTTGGGAAGCGCGGCGGCGCTCCCGCTCGAGGGTTCGGATCCCGCATACAGACCGGTTCCCGCTCACTGGCTGAGCGAGGCGCGGGAGCAACGCCGAGGGTTGCAGTCCCGTTGCCGGTCCCGGTCCGGTGCGGGGGCGACACTGAGGGTTGCGATCCGTTGCCGGACACGGAAAAAGACAAAAATAAATAAATAAATAAATAAATAAAATTTTCAGCATATATTTCTAAAAGATAAACATTCAGTTTTTAAAAAGTAATTATATCATTGTCAATCCTAAAAAAGAACTGAACAATTTCTTAATATGAAATATCCAGTCAGTGTTGTCATATGTATGATGCATTTGATTGATTGATAGATATTTGTTTGAATTACAATTCAGATAAAATCAACATGTTGTGATCAGTTGGTATATGTAAGTACTTTTTAATTTATAGGGTCTCCCTCTGTCTTCCTGACCTCTCTTTGCAATGCATTGTTAAAGAAATGAGGTTGTTGGTTCTGTTCAGTTCACCACAGTGGATTTTTTAAGTGGCAACACTGAGGTGTATTTGAACAGGTTTCTGTGTTCTCTTTATTTCCTTTAAGTTAGTAGTTGAATCTAGAGATTGATCAGATTGCATTTCAGTGGGGGAGGAATACAACACACACTGTTGCATAGGTGTGTGTTCTTCATCAGGAGAAAAAATGTCTGGTTTTGTGTTGTTTTTAAGTTAATCTATTTAAGTAAGTTCATTTTACTTGTACTCATTTTTAGAAGAAGGAACTATATCTTTAGATATGTTCAAAATTTTAAGAGTATATGCATAGTGTTTTTATACAGGTTGAGTTCATTACAACTAAATCAACTGAGCTTGGTAATCAACTTCTGAACCATAATTGACAACTTTAAGTGACCTAATCTTTTAAAAATAATAACATTTGATTAAATGTTTTCTATAAAACACTTTGTCTCAAGGATTTAAGTCAGTGGTCCCCGGCACTACAAAAAAACACCTTTTAATATTACAGCAACTATTATAGGAAAGCAGTTTGCCATTCGAAACACTTAGCCTGTCATTGTAAATTTGAGTTTCCATCTATGTAAGAATAGTGTTCAAATAAATTTTATAATAACATATTATAAGTCATATTAGCTTGTTTGCTAACCTTTTTCTTATGGATCAAATAAAAATGTAGTAGCTGGCTCAGTTCTTGCCTTCCTTAGGGGCCTTGTTAGTTCACTTTTTAAAAAAAATTAACAGTGGCCTTTGCCCTGACTTCTATCTGTATTACATTTTCTCATCAAGACTTTTGAAGAATATAAAGTTAACATTTTTTTCTCACTATTGTAATTTTTACCTGGTGTCCTTTTGGTGGGGGGGGCAGCTTGCTGGTACAGGTATCCAAACCCCTTGGTGTTTGTTACAAGGCAGCGCTCTAACCAACTGAGCTAACTGGCCAGCCATTTACCTGGTATACTTAATTAATTGACAAAGGAACTTTTGTTCCAGCTCATGTTTAAGTGTTCCTAGAAAACTTACCAGAATGTTGTTAGTAGATACATAGACATGTGCTTGTTCCAAATGCTTTTGAACTGACTTTTTAAGTAGTGGCTTAAAGGAAGCCAGTACTTGTTATCATACTTGTATTTTGTTTAGATTTCACTTGGTTTTATAGTAATTTATTGGCCAGTGTAGTGGCATTAAGATTTGATTTGGTAGATAATTTTATGCTTATTTCTTAATTGTGTTAGAGTAGGTGAAGTGATTTATATCAGTGGGTTGGAGCTCATTGAGAAGCAGCTTTTGGAGCAAAGAGATGTGAAGAAGTGAGGAAGTGAGCTATATGGATATCCAGGCAGCAGGAAGTAACATGTGTAAAGTGCATGCAGGCTTGGTGGCATGTGTTGGAAGAATCCCACTAAAGCTTGTGTGGCTTGAATATAACATGAGAGAGGGGAGAGGAGTAGGAGGTGGAATCAGAGAGGCAGTCACAGGAACAGATCTTGAGGCCTGATAGGATTTTGACTCCCTCTGATTAGGTGAGAGCCATTGGAAGATTTTGAGCAGTGGAGTGATGTGGACTGAGTTTTCAGAAAGTTCACTCTGGCAATATGAAGGTTACTGGTGACTACTACTGGGGAGTTTTCTCAGCATAATGGTAAAGACAAAAGGTCTGATAACTTGCTATTAGTGGATCCTAATAATGTTTCTAAAATATGTTTTTGCTGTTTGATAAAATTCTTTCTAATGAATGAACTTAGATTCTAATTTGTTTTCTTTTTCATTTCCTTTGTAGTTATGACACTTGGATCCATAGTAGTGATGTTGATGCTGAAATTGAAGATCCACCAATTCCAGAAAAGCCATGGAAGGTGAATGATCCTTTTTTAAAAAAAGGAAAAAAAATTATTTTTTACATAATCTCATAGTTCTTCATAGCCCTTCTCCATAACATAGTTCTTTAAGGAAATACAGAACAGTGGTCTCCATTTCTTTTTATTCATTTAAGAGATACCCACTTCAGGGGCTGGCTGGTTATCTCAGTTGGTTAAAGCATGGTGCTGATAGCACCAGGTCCAGGGTTCTTGCCTGTACTGGCCAGCCACCAGAAAGAGAAACAAACGTAAAAAGAAATATGACGTGCCATTGAAGAGTTCATTATCTAGGTCAGGTAAGATGTTTACAGTGATGTTTGAGGAGAATCCAAAGCCAAGTCCACAGATTGTGATTTGAGAGTTGAAAGAGGAGTGTGAGGAGTAAAGTTGAATATCTTTGATGGTGTCATTTAGGAAGCCTGAAGCGGTGCCTATGTGACTTAGTATGATGTAGATGTATTTTATTAATCATTTCTATTACAATGATGAGTCCATTCATTGACTTTTTTTTTTCAACTTTTAATATGGAAATAATTTGAAAAGTTACAAGAATAGTACAAAACAAATTATTATTTTATATCCTTCTCTCAGATTCCCCTGTTATTAACTGTTTCAGGAAATGCAGTCTTGAAACAATGCTATTATCTAATACAAGGCCCATATTTCATTTTCATCAATTGTCCCAATAATATCCATTATAGTAAGTTTTTTGACTGATCCACCTCTGGATCATATTTGTCAGGCTTCTTTAGTCTTCTTTAATCTGTAACACTTCTGTAATCGTTCTTTTTCTTCCATGACATGGGCATTTTTGAATGATTTATGTCAGTAGTTTTTTAGAATGTCTCTGAATTTGAGTTTGTGTGATGTTTCCTCATTATTATATTCAGGCTTTGTATTTTTGGTTGGAATACATAAGTAATATTGTGTCCTTCTCAATGTATCACATCAGGAGATATATATGGTCAGTTTTTCCCATTTTTGCTGATATTCAGTTTGATTGTTAAAGGTAGTATCTGCCAGGTTTTTTCACTGTAACACTACCATTTTTCTTGTAACGAAAAGTATTTTATATGGAGTTATTTTGAGACTATATATCCTTTTTCTCATTAAATTTTTATCTAAAAGTTAGCTCATCCATTAATAATTTTTGCATGAGTTAGTTATTAATGGTACTTTTCTAACTCTATCCATTCCATCTATGCTTGTAATTGGCATTTTATAGTGAGAATGAGCTTTCTCTTCTCCATTCACATGTGTCATACTGTCAGTATATACTTAAAGAGCAGTGACATTATTACCATTTTTTGTTTTGATTAATTGTCAAATTGACCCACATTTGGTCAGTAGGAACTCATTAAAGTTGTCTCCTGTGATCTTTTGGCATTAGTCAGTTCATTTTTGCATACTTTTCTTTCTGGACAAAAATATGTTCCAAACCATTTTGTGCTTTCCTTGTCCTAGCCCTGGAATCAGCCATTTCTACAGGGCATTCTGGTTCCTTTCCATGAGAAGTGGTATTTATACATGATTATTATTTTTAAATTTTTTTTACTTTTTGGCACCTCTCCACTGTGTAGTGGGCTAGGGCCATGTCTGGGACACACGGCTGTGCTAGGGACGTCTATACGTGATTTTATTGACTGTTTTTATGTAGTATAATGAGCATTTAAGTTGAATCAAAATACTGGATTTTTGACCTGGTTCATTCTGTTTCTAATTGTGTGACCTTGAGAAAGACTTACTTAGCATTTGAGCTTCAGAATCCTTATGTGGAAAATGAGCTTAAATAAAAAATTTAAATAGTGTTTTTTAAAAAAACACTTTTATTTGGAATAGTGTCAAACCCACAGAAAGTTGCAAGAATAAGAATAGTACGTAGAATACCTCATAGCCTCACCAACACAATGTACATTATCAAGCTTTTGAATTTTTGCCAATTTTGATATGTGAGAAATGGTATCTCTGTTTAGTTTTAATTTGTATTTGTCTTTTTGTGAGGGAAGTTAAACGTCTTTTTTGTATGTGAAAGTGTCATTTTTGTCTTTTTGTGAACTATGTCTTTTTCCCATTTTTCTATAAGATTTTTTTCTTTTGTGATATCCTCCCTTCAGTTTTAAAAGTTCTTTAAATGTTGAGAATGTTAGCTGTTTATATGAGATGTTTATTGCAAATGTTTTCTCTTGGTTTTTCAATTGTATTTTGACGTTAGTTGTGTTTTTTTTTTCTTGCCATGCAAAAGTTATTATTTTTATGTGGTCACATTTTTCCATCTTTACCTTTAATGCATCAAGATTTTTAGTAGTAAAAGTATTTTCCTGCCTCACATTGCTGAGGAATTCACCACTGTTTTCTTCTAGCACTTATTACATTTGGATCTTTAATCTATTTTGAGTATATTCTTGTGTATGATGTAATGAATGGATCTCATTGTGTCTTTTTCAAATGGCTATCTAATTGTATATGTTAATAGTATTATCTATCCATTATATATACATTTACTAAAAAGATCACCGTTGTCTCAGTGATTTGACGTCCCACCTTTACTGTATACTAGGTTTCCTTATGTAGTTGAGTTAAATGTATTCTCTTAATATTGTATATCTGATGTTTTCCCTTTTAGCTCATTTTTCCTTGTCTCTTTTCATTTCTCCTTCCTTGTCTCTTTTTCTCCATTAAACTTCTAGGATATTTTATAGTGTATATAAATTTTAAAGTGTCTACTTTTTCTTTTTATTTTCATAATATTACTGTCATTGAAGTATTTTCTCATTTTATAGACATTACTAAAACTACAGTACCTGTTTAATAGAAGTCTGTTCATACCTGTATTCTAAATTATTTATTAGGGAAATGTTAAATTTGTTTCTAACAAAGAAAGGCCAGGCATTAAAAATTCTTATTATGTTAAATAGAGAATTTCTTTTTAGCCATCCATAAGCCATATAAAATTGGCTCTGGGTTACAAACAAATGCTGTACCTTCTTTTAAAGAGACAGTGTGAGAAGTATCCCTTTGAATGATAATTCTGTGACTTTTACATCTGTGCTCCTGATGATTCCTGGGTATAATTCACTAGAATGATAAGTGCTAGTAAGGCATGAGGAAAGTGATACCATTCTTTGGATTTGTTTTTAGGAAAATAGAATGACTTTTAAAAATAAATACTACAGCTAAAAATGCCCTGTCCATAATCAGAACAATTATTAATATCTTAAATGAGTGGTTAACAAACTTTGTTCATTGTATATCTTCAAGAGAGCCAAATAAAATACTCTTTTGTATATTCAGTTGTCATGTAATATTTTTCATTCAGTGTTTAAATAGTTGCTGAGTATGTGGTTTCTGTCACATTATAAATACTGTTTTAATGTATCTCTTGAAATCTAAATACTATTGGAATTCATACCCCACCTTTATCCATTTTAAAAATAAACAGGCTATTGCTTAAAAGTCGAATACATGATATATTTTCTTTTTCTCCTTGAAGTTGTATTTTTATTTCACTTACAACGGGATATTACTGATAGAATACTTTTTAATGCTTGAAAATCTTATATCCGAGACCTAGGGAAGAAGAGCTAATAATGTGTCTTTAGTCGTAAAATTCAAACTGAAATTCTTCCTCTTGTTTTCTGTATTATTTTATAAAACAGTACCCATGTATTATGTTGTTTTTCTAAAGGAAGTATGATTGCTGTGATGAAGAAAACAATTTTTAAAATTAAATTGCATATAATATATATTGCATAAAATATGGCTAAGAAAAAAGATCATGGTAAAACAAACACGTAGATAATTACCATTAACTTTGCAGTAGTCCTTGTGTTTGACCTGCCTTGTCAGAGGTAATCATTGTTCTAAATGTTCTGATTTTCTTTTTCTCCACTGTAATTTTGCTACATCTGTGTATAAGTGCGCAAAGCTTGTTTCAATTTTATGTATCTTTTTTTTTTTTTTTCTCCTTTTTGAGACCGGCCGCACCGCGCTCAGCCAGTGAGCGCTGTGAGCGCACTGGTCATCCCTATATAGGATCTGAACCCGCGGCGGAAGCGCTGCTGCGCTCCCAGCGCCGCACCCTCCCGAGTGCGCCACGGGCTCGGCCCAATTTCATGTATCTTAAAAGCTTTAAATATCAGTGTAGTTATATTATTTTGGTAAGTTACTTTTTTTTTTTTAGCATTATGTTCCTGAGATTTTATCATAATATAGGATATAGTAATAAAAGTAATCTTCTGTATGAATATATCACAGTATTTCCATTGTAATGCGAATGGGCATGTGGTTGTTTTTCACTTCAGGATGTTATGAACAAATGTTGCTATAAACTTTCTTGAACATGCTTCTTTTTTATATATGTTCAGAATGGATTTGCTGGTTCAGCGAGTATACATTCATCTTTTCTAAACAATGCCATATTGTTTTCCAAATGGTTGTAAAATTCTATTTTGCCAGGAGTGTATGGATTTTCTGGTTGCTGCACATTCTGGCCAATGCTTGGTGTTTTTTTACTTTTTAATGTTTGTCTCTCTGGTGAATGTGGTATCTCATCGTGGTTTTAATTTGTATTTCTCTTATTATTACATAGTTTTATCATTTTTTCACAAATTCTTTGACCTTAGGTGTTTCTTCTTCTATGAAGTGCCTATTTTTCATATTTTATTCCCTTCCTTTTTTTTCATCAAGGGCGTCTTGGGTTTTTACCCTTTTGTATAAATTTTAGAATCATCTTGTTGAGGTCCATATAAAAAACTCATTGGGATTTTGATTGGAATTAAATTGACTTTATAGATCAATTTACAGAAAACTGAAACCTTTATAATATTTAATCTATCAATCTGCGGATGTGATTTGTCTCCCATATATCTTTTAGTGAAGCTGTATAGTTTTTTTCACACCTCATTGATCATTATCTAATGATCATATGGTAATTAAGGTATGTTTTTGGAGAAATTTTTCTTCCTTAATCTCACATATGAAATGTCAGTTGTGTAAAACAACTTTTATGTAAGGGTTGGAAAATTCTAGCCTGTGAGCCAACCACCTGTTTTTGTACATAAAGTTTTGTTGGAACACAGCCACATCCATTTGTTTACGTATTGTCTATTGCTACTTTTTCACTACAGCAGCAGAGTTGAGTAGTTAAGACAGAGACTGCATGGTTGCAATTGTAGTATATTTGCTATCTAACCCTTTAAGATGGTTTGCCATCCCCTTCTATATATATTGCCCCGTTACCTCAGTGATTAAAAAAAACCAAACACACAAAACAAAATTTTACAACTACCTTTAAATGTAGTATAAGGAGTTACATCCAAACCAATCTCTCCTTGAAAACTTAGAAAACTTAACAAATGTGAAATGAGTTATCCAATGTCAGAACTACTCAATCCACAAGATGACTTAACACCTTCAATCAGATATAATATCTTTGTGTATAGTAAGATGGGGCATGTTCTACATCAGTCTAGTCAGAACAGAGTAAGTGGTTACTTAGAAAAAAATGTAGATGAAAGGAAAAACCATATGACTCATGAGTCATATAATATTGTAAGGTACTACTGAAGGATTTTTAGAAATTTATTTTCCTGAAGTTCATAGTGTCAGAAGTTTAAGATGGGGATTGATTGTAGAACTTACCGTGGTATCATTTTATCGATAAGGAAACTGAGCTCCAGAAGTTAGGTATTTTGTCCCAGGCCACATAACCTATTATATTATTCTGACACTAAGGTATTTTTATGAGAGAGATAATAGAACACGGTGTTTTAAGAGCTCAGATGGAACTCAGTGCAAATCCAAGCTTTGCCTCTAGTTAGGTGTATAACTAGGCAGCTTACTAAAACTCTGTTTGACCTAGTTTGCTAATTTGGAAAGCTGGAGAGACTAATACAGACAGTCTCTTTTTTTTTTTTTTTTTTTGTTTTTTGTCTTTTTCCGTGTCCGGCACCGGATCGCAACCCTCAGTGTTGCCCCCGTACCGGACCAGGGACTGGCAACGGGACCGCAACCCTCGGCGTTGCTCCCGCGCCTCGCTCAGCCAGTGAGCGGGAACCGGTCTGTATGTGGGATCCGAACTCTCGGGCGGGAGCGCCGCCGCGCTTCCCAAGCGGCGCACTATCCAGTGCGCCACCGGGCCGGCCCTACAGACAGTCTCTAACTTATGGTGGTTTGGTCTTTCAACTTTATGGTGGTGCAAAGGTGATATGAATACAGTACAAACCGTACTTTGAGTACCCATACAATAATTCTGTTTTTCACTTTCAGTACAGTATCTAATGAATTACATGAGATAGTCAAAACTTTATTATTTGTGTTAGATGACTTTGCCAACTTTAGATTAATGTAAGTGTTCTGAGCATGTTTAAGGTAGGGTAAGTTAAATTATGATGTTCAATAGGTTAGGTGTATTAAGTGCTTTTTCCATTTAAATGATATTTTTAATTTATGACAAGTTTATTGACATGTAATGCCATTGTAAGTCAAGGAGCATGTGTTACCAGCTCCTTGCTTTACCATGCTGGGAGGATTAAATGAGATCATATATATGTGAGGTGTTCCGCATAGTGCCTGGTATAAACAGTTGTTAGCTATCACATATTGTTCTAGCATACTTTCTCAAGAGATTTCTTTCAAAGATTTCTGGATAAAGGATGTACAGTGTCAGTATTTAGCTTTTTTTTTTTTTTAATAACAATATATATGCACTTTTACCACACTTTAGAAAACACTATTCTGCTTGACATAGATTTTCTAAAACATCAGTGTGTTAATTTACCCTTCTCGAGAGTATCTCAACACAGTAAAAGCCATATACGACAAACCCACTGCCAGTATCATCCAAGAACAGGAACAAGACAAGGATACCCACTCTCACCACTCTTATTTAACATAGTTTTGGAAGTACTAGCCAGAGCTATAAAGGGCATCCAGATTGGAAAAGATGAAATCAGACTGTCCCGGTTTACAGATGATGTGATCCTATATATAGAAAAATATGCAGACTCCGCCAAAAAACTTAGAGCTGATAAACAATTTCAATCAAGTTTCAGGGTACAAAATCAAAATGCAAAAATCAGCTTCAGTGTTTTTATACTCCAGTACTCCAATAACAGAAGCAGAAAAAGAAATCAAGAAAGCTAGCACATTTACAGTAGTCACCAAAAAAAATAAAATACCTAGGAATAAACTTAACCAAGGATGTAAAAGATCTCTACAACGAGAACCAGAAAAGATGGAAAGACATTCCATGCTCTTGGATTGGAAGAATTAACATTGTGGAAATATCTGTACTGCCCAAAAGGATCTACAGATTGAGTGCAAACCCTATCAAAATACCAATGACATTCTCCACAGAATTAGAAAAAACAGTTTTAACATTCATATGGAACAACAAAAGACCCTAAATAGCCAAAGCAATCCTGAAAAAAAAAAAAAAGCCAGAGGCATTACATTACCTGACTTGAAATTATACTGCCAAGCTATAATAACCAAAACAGCACGGTACTAGCATAAAACAGACACTTGGATCAATGGAACAGAATAGAAAACCCAGAAATCAACTGATGTTTGACAAAGGCACAAATAACGTATGTTGAGGAAACATACAATGAAGAGTACTGCCTCTTCAATAAATGGTGCTGAGAAAACTGGACATCCATATGTAGAAAAATGAAACTAGACCTGTACTTCACCCTATGACCCAAATCAACTCAAAATGGATTCAAGTCTTAAATATAAGACCTGAAACTACTATAAATCTCCTAAAAGAAAATTTCAGGGAAATACTTCAGGATGTAGGACTGGACAAAGACTTTTTGAATAAGACCCCAAAAGCACAAGCAACAAAAGAAAAAATAAATGGGATTACATCAGACCAAAAAACCTCTGCACAGCAAAAGAAACCATTAATGGAATGAAAAGACAACCTACAGAATGGGAGAAAATATTTGCTAACCACACATCTGGCAAGGGATTAATATCCGTAATATACAAGGTACTCAAACAACTTAACAGTAAAAAAAACAAGTAACCTGGTTAAAAAATGGGCAAAGGATCTGAATTGACATTTCTCAAAGGAAGATAAAGGGCCAGCAGACACATGAAAAGATGTGCAGTATCACTAAGCATCAGGGAAATGCAAATCAAAACCACACAGAGGTATTACCTCACCCCAGTTAGACTGGCTGTTATCAAAGAGAATAAATGCTGACGAGGATGTGGAGAAAGGGGAAGTGTTCGTGGGACTAAATTAGTGTAGCCATTATGGAAAACAGTATGGAGATCTCTCAAACAACCACAGATAGTACTGCCATATGATCTATCCCACTGCTGGGTATATACCCAAAAGAATGGAAATCATCATGTCGAAGAGATACCTGCACTCCCATGTTTATCACAGTTCTATTTACAACAGGCAAGAGTTGGAACCAATCTAAATATCCATTGATCAACAACTGGTTAAGGAAAACGTGGTATATATACTCAATGGAATACAACTCTGCCATAAAAAATAATGAAATTCTGCCATTTGCAGCAATGTGGCTGAACTTAGAGAAAATTATGTTAAGTGAATAAGCCAGGCACAGAAAGAGAAATACCACATGTCCTCACTCATAAGTGGGAGCTAAAAATAAATAAATAAAAAGAAAAAGATAAAACAATCACAATAATACATGGAACATTCCAAAGGATAGAACAGAACTGAGGTTACCAGAGGTGGGAAAGGGGGAGTTTGAGGCAGGGCTAGTGAAAAATTGTAAAGGGCCACAAAAAATGATTACATTGTGTAATGTTGAATATATTAATGATCCTAATTTGAGCACCACATATTGCACACAACTATTGATGCAGTACCCCACAGATACAATTATGTTTCAGTAAAAAATGTACTCTTTAACACAGTCATTTTTCTTTCTCTAGTTAACTTGACACTTCTCATGTGCTTTGTTTATACACTCTTACCATACTATATGCATTCAGGAATCTTACCAGGTTACATTATTGGAAGTCTTATTATCTCTGACAGGGAATTAATTTTGGCGGGGGAGGGCAGGGGCTGGCTGGTAACAGGACCTTGGTGGTATCACCACCATGCTCTAACCAACTGAGCTAACTGGCCAGCCTACAGGGTATTAATTTTATGTTTGTATATATTACTACAGTTTTCAAGTGGAGAGGAGTCATGTAGTAGATACATGAAAAGTATCTGAAAGGTATCTTGAATGACTGATTTGGTAACCCCTTTTTTAAAGCAACAGAGCAGTGGGGAGCTTAGATTGACAGAATATTTTTATTAGGAAGTTCTTATTGTCTTGCGGTGATTGCCACATTGTTTCTTGTTTTTGCAGTGTTCTAGGAAGGCGTCACAGTTGTAATTTCTACTCTCTTGGTTCTTATGATAGTAGCTTAGTGGTTCTTGGCCTGGCATGTTCAGGGCAATTGTAACCAATTCCTCCCCTTCTCCCCTGCCCCAGATTTGAGATGTGTATAGTAGTTCCACTCAGGGAGTAATTGTCTAGTGCCAAATTCCAGTTGTGCCCTCCCTGAGTGAGTAATGTTGGATAAAATGGAATATTATATAGGCTAAGTCTGTGGTTTAAGTATCAGTCTGTATCTGTTCATCTACATCTGTCCAACACTTCATTTTATTGGTTCTTCCTGAAGAGCATTAACTAAAAGAAAAGAAGTGGCCATATAAAGGACTGGGAAGAACCCAGCATTTGACTCTCACTTCGTCAACTGTCCTACCCCCCGACCTCGCCTATCCCTGAAAGGTCTGAAAGGTCACGTATATTTGATGGTGCTAGGTGATTGGTCCTTGTAAATGTTTCTCTTTCATCATTACTTAGAGTGGTGTTGATTGCATAAATGTAGAAACATCCTTTGTTCCTAAAGCAGTGTCTGTCTTTGGCTCTGTGCTGTTAAGTGTTTTTATTAGTGATTTTCATGAAGATAAAGATGATATGGTTATCGAATTTAAAGGTCTTAGCTATCTGAATCTAAGTTTAAGCCAAGTAATTGAGGCTTTTTGTCCTTGTTTACTCAGTAAATGAAATGGAATAAAAATTAGAAATGGTTAAGTTGCAACTCTCATATCATTACTACTATTAAGTTTAATAAGTTTTACGCAGTTGAAGCTTTGAGAATAATAAATCAGCTTTTTTTCTTTTGCATTCTTTAAATGTTTAAGTGTTTAATTATTTATGTAGATATTCATGTTTTGTTGTGGTTGTAGGTTCATGTGAAATGGATTTTGGACACTGACATTTTCAATGAATGGATGAATGAGGAGGATTACGAGGTGGACGAGAACAGGAAACCTGTGAGTTTTCGTCAGCGAATTTCAACAAAGAACGAAGAGGTATTTTGTTTGGCACTATTTCTCACCACTAGATGTTTCTTCTTTCTTGGCCTAAATGTTATCAAATCTTCATCAATAAGCTGTCACATACAAATCAAAGTGCATCAGCCATCAAGTACATGTAAGAGTTCCTAAGAGGTCGTAACAACCATCTCAGGAGCTGGCATCCCCCCAAAAAGGGCATGTAAATCTTAAAGGGTCATTAAGATTTAAAGGGGCTCATGCAGTCTGGCAGTTGGACAGCTGATTTTATCCACTAGATCAGAGTTTTAATTTTGAATACCAAATATTACCACAGCATAATTTAATTTAGCTATTAAATTTCCTGGGGAAAACTTGTCTATTTATATTTTTTAATAACTCAGTTAATGCACAGACAGTAGTTAGTACAAAGTATAGGCCTTAAAAGTCTCACAGTTCCAGTTTAGTCCTTTATAGGGTGGGGAACTTGACATTTAATACGCTTTAATCGTTTAAGAAGTTCAACCACTTAAATATCCATGCTTCCTTATAAGTCATACCTTGTGAGGTAGGTGAGTCACTAGAAGAAAACATTAGAAAGAGACCTGTGATTCTGAAGTTCTTTTCACTGGAGACACTTAAAATTTTTGCTTTTTGCATTATTTTTTTTCGAAAAATCTTTGAGACAGAGATACTGTTTGAACCATTAACATAGAAAGTACAGTTCTTTCATATATATTTTTAGTCCTGTGACTTTTCTACTGAAACATGTCACACTATGTATGTGAGGGTACATACATTTACCCTCATATACCCTTGGAAAAATGAATTAAAAGAGAATATGAATCTTTCCATGAGATTTTGAAATACACTCATTCATATATTGTTTATTTTTAAGGAAAATATTTTAAAATGGAGTATGTTTCATATTTTTTCATTTTTAGTTTCTCTTTATTTGTTTTGTAAATTGATTCTTTAAATTTTTTTTATATTTGTTTTCCCTTAATACATTTTATTTTTTTATTTTTTATTTATTTTTTCTCCTTTTTGTCATTTTTACTGACCGGTAACGGGATTGCAACCCTTGGTGTTGCGCCCGCACCGCGCTCAGCCAGTGAGCGGGAACCAGTCTCCACATGGGATCCGAACCCTCAGAGGAAGCGCCGCCGTGCTCCCAAGTGGTGCACTCTCCAGTGCGCTACCGGGCCGGCCCCCTTAATACATTTTTTTTTTTAATTTTTTATTTATTTTTTCTCCTTTTTGTCATTTTTACTGACCGGTAACGGGATTGCACCCCTTGGTGTTGCGCCCGCACCGCGCTCAGCCAGTGAGCGGGAACCAGTCTCCACATGGGATCCGAACCCTCAGAGGAAGCGCCGCCGTGCTCCCAAGTGGTGCACTCTCCAGTGCGCCACCGGGCCGGCCCCCTTAATACATTTTAAACCATATCTTGTATATTATTAGGAACATTCTTTTTTTTTTTTTTTTCCTTTTTTGTCTTTTTTCGTGACCGGCAACGGATCGCAACCCTCAGTGTCACGCCCGTACCGGACCGGGACCGGCAACGGGATCGCAACCCTCGGTGTTGCCCCCGCACCTCGCTCAGCCAGTGAGCGGCCGGTCTGTATGTGGGATCCGAACCCTCAGTGGGAGCGCCGCCGCGCTTCCCAAGCGGTGCACTGTAGCAGTGCGCCACCGGGCTGGCCCCTATTAGGAATATTCTAATCTCCATATTACATGATTAAACTGGCCTGTTCACACCCACCCTGTTTAGATTTAGATAGTTTATTCATTTCTTTTAGGGGGATTATATAAAAATTGATTTATTATCTCTTTTTAAAAAATTAACTTCATATTTACTCTACAACTGAAAGGTGTATATAGTTTAGATTTTCTTCCAAAGTGTTCTTACAGACCTGTAAGATACTTAAGATTCCCAATTTGATGCTACAGAGCTACTGAAAGGAAACACAGGTGCAAGAAATATGAGGGTAACAGATAAAATTAATGTTTAATTTGTATTTTGATCTCTTGATTTTTTTCTTTTTTCCCCTGAAACCCAGATGCTTTTACCTATCTAATATTTTGGATCATTTTAGGTGTTTTTTCTTTATTATAGCCTGTTTTATTAAAACAGTAATTATGTACAGGTTGATTTTTGGCAGCTGGGAATGGGATCTTAACCCTCAATCTTGGTGTTACAACATCACACTCTAAACAACTGAGCTAACTGGCCACCCCCAGGTTGACATTTGTACTCATATATTGGTCTTGTATCTTGCAACTTTTCTGAACTTGTTTGTAGCTCTAATAGTGTTTTTTTGTGTGTGGATTCAGTAGTGTTTTCTATGTATAAGATTTGGTCATCTGTACATAGGAATAGTTTTACTTCTACGGGTTGGCTTTGAAATGATGTTACAATCTTATTTAACAACTTTTGTGCCATGAAGTATCTCTTCGATCCCTTTTACCAATTAATTTAAAAGTACTTTCTATAATGGTACATTTTCATAGGATCATTTGGCCTGTCTTTGTATTTCATCAGTTTAATAGCATGTGTTTCATAATTTTTCAGTAGTTATTGAAAATGCTTTTTATACCTGGAAGCACAGAGGGTGAACAGTAATAGCATTAGTTGTACAGGGTTTAGGCATGTTTGTATTATAGCATAGTTTGAGTACCTGTGGGGTGGTGCTGGTAATTCCATTGGTGATGCATCACTTGAAAGGTCAGGGAAGGTCTCTTCATTGCTGGTGGTCCTAGATGCTTAATGATGTGGCTTTCATTTGCTTTGAACTATCTTTGTTTGTGGAAACTCACCTTTGCACAAGGGTTTATAAAAACTGAGGAGTCAGCAAAGCTGGCTGATACTTATTTTCATTTACTTCTTCCTAGCCAGTCAGAAGTCCAGAGAGAAGAGATAGAAAAGCATCAGCTAATGCTCGAAAGAGGAAACATTCTCCTTCACCTCCCCCTGCCACACCCACAGAATCACGAAAGAAGAGCGGGAAGAAAGGGTAAGAACTGCAACATAAAAGGCATTAAAATAAATTCCAAAGGACTTTCCAGACTTTTACATCTACATTGGAAATTTTGTTGAAAGTAAGTCATACTTTTTTTTGTTTTGTTTTTTGTTTTTGTTTTTTTTAAAGATGACCGGTAAGGGGATCTTAACCCTTGACTTGGTGTTGTCAGCACCACGCTCACCCAGTGAGCTAACCGGCCATCCCTATATGGGATCCGAACCCGGGGCCTTGGCATTATCAGAATCACACTCTCCCGAGTGAGCCACGGGCCGGCCCAGAAAGTAAGTCATACTTTGACTTGGTTGGAAGTCTTTTGCTTTGATAGCTTGTCTTTTTATGCATTGTTATCTTATAGGCATCTTATGTTGTATTTATAAAAAGGAACCTTTAATACAATATTTTTTCTGTACATATATATCAAGAATCGTGGCTGGTAAGGAGTTTAAGAAATGATATGCACCATGGTGTCTCTCATTTTACCAACTGTCTCATTTGTGATTCAGTTGATTCATAGACGAGATGAGCTTGTGGCCGTTTGATGTTCTGCAAAGCATGACAGCATAGTGCCTTCTTCAGAGCAATATGTTTGTACTTACTGAGCCATGCTTGAGTGAGGATTGTAGTTTCTACTGAATAGGTTATTGTGGTGATAAAATGAGACTGTAAAGCCCTTGCATAGTGCCTTGCTTGAAGTACATACTTAGTAAGTGGTAGGTAATGCTTAATCGTTTATTACATATTAAGTAGATACTTAATAATTTTAGGTTTGCCTAGCTCAAAATATTTTTTATATAATTTTGCAGAGGTTATATTTCAGTCTTAAGTGAGAAAATGACAGTTTGCAAAGTTTTCATGTAATAGTAAATTTGTTAAATTTCTGGCTGTTGACTGGACTGTAAAGATCTACCTGGCATTTTCTCTCGTGCAGCTTTATTTTTATCTATCTATCTATCTATCTATTTATTTTATGTCATACTGGTAATATGCTGATGTCAGTGTTGTAACAAGGTTTACAGGGGGCACGTCTCACACAATAGCTTGAAAACACAGTCATTACGCTTATGAATTCCAATAGGTCTCCTGTAGCTTTCTTATATAGACTTTCCTCTCTAGCCAAATTGCTATTTCTTTCTCCAGATCATGCCTTGAATATTGTTATTTCCTGGGGGGTAGAATTTCCAGAAGCATTCTTAATCGTGCATAGAATCCTTTAGGGAAGTTTATAAACCTTTTAATTTTATATAAAGTATTAGTAAGCCAGTCATAGTCATAAAGAAAATTTTGTTATTTTGTTGAGCCCCATGTATTGTGACATAAAAATTAAAACTGTAAAAGTAGGTTTTTCTTTAGGTGTTATTGGGAGGAACCTTATTTCTTTAATTTCTAATCTGAATCTTGATGTTTCATGAGATCTTTGTGAGGAAAGCCATATCAAATTTTCCAAATGTTCCCAGGCCTGAAATCAGGAGTGCTCCTGTTCCCATTCAGGAACTAAAAGGGGCTGCAGAACATTAGTACTTATTGAACCAAGATGTGATGTCCAGGAGGTTCACACTGGTGGCATTTACCCTCTACTCTGAATATAAAGCCTTGAGTTTCCTAAAATACATGTATGCATGTACTTTAATTGAATACATTTGCCTTTGCCATCTAATGACCAGGCCCTATCTAATTTTAAGTTTCTCCTTGGAATCCTGTATTTTACCAAAACGTGTTAAAATCTGTTTTCCTAACCTTTGTTTTACTCATCTTCCCTGCATCTTTTTTTAGTATTTTATCTCCCTCCCTGCCACCTTTAGTTTTATAGGCTTTTAAAAAATAATCATGTAATTTTTATTTGAAAAAAAAATTTTACCCTCTGTACCTCACTCTAACCTATGCCAATATGTTGTCCCTCAAAGAGAACTTTGAGCATTCTCTCTGCAGGACAGGACTCAGTTTGGCCTAGCATGCTGTTTCAGTCAGTTTTTTACTCTATTCCACTCTCACTTGATAATGCTCCCTAGATTACTTCCCACTACTTCCCAAACAATTTAATTTTTTTTCGTATGCCTTTATGCCTTTGCTCTTCATCCTGAGACATTGTCTACCTCTTACGGAATTGTTACATAATTCTTAATGTTCAGCTCAACTGTTACCTTCAGTCTTTATTGACTCTATCTCTGTGATGTATTTTCTTGGTACTTTTATTAATTTCTTTGTATTGAAATGTAGTACATTTATTATATTTCTCTGTATTGGTATGCATCACATTATGTGAGGTAGGTGATAATTTCTGTCCTGTATTTCTTATAACTCTTCAAGGTAAGGTATCTTACTCATTTTTGTGTGAACCTTTTGGCATGTGTTAGTTTTAAAAGTAAATTCGATTGAATTGTTGGTGAGAGAGCAAAGGCTATTTTTATAAAAAAGAATTAGTATCATACTAAGTGATTCTACTTTATCATTCCTGATATTTGGATGACACAAAGAGCCAAGAAAGTACATTTGTACATACTTTCAGAAAATTTCTTATATAGGTGATTGTTTATAATCTGAGAGAGAATATGCTATATTTCCTTAGTTCTTTTTTTTTTTTTTTCATTACATTAATTTAAGGCCCTTCTAGGATACTGTCTGCAATTTTTGCAGTAGGGTTTCTGTGTCCATTTCTTATGCTCAGTAACTTTTATTTTTATTATTTTGGCTGTTTAGATATAATTTGGGAAATGTGCCTAGTTTGATTATTATTTGTCTTTTAGAATGATTCTGAGCTTAGAGTCTAACAGTAATGAAGTTATAGCCTCAGAAATTGTTTGGTACAAGCAGGTATAATCAGTCTTGTTTATATTTTACATATCTTGTTTGTTTTAGCCAAGCTAGTCTTTATGGGAAACGCAGAAGTCAGAAAGAGGAAGATGAGCAAGAAGATCTTACCAAGGACATGGAAGACCCAACACCTGTACCCAATATAGAGGAAGTGGTACTCCCCAAAAATGGTTTGTATTCTTCTGCATAAGAGTGTTAGACATAATTTAGTCATTCTCAGCAGTGCCATGAGATGATTCATTTCTTGTTCTGGGTCCACAGTTCTCAACTTTCAAATATGAATAGATTCCCCCTATTAAGGTAATCTTTTTGTTTTTAAGGTTAACTTTTTTGAAATTCCATCTCCTAATCATTCGGTGTGCTTTTGTTATTCATTTATTGAGAAAACACACTGTGACCAAATATTCTTTCTAAATTTAATAATGCTTTAATATTAATGTTTTTTAATCCCAACAGAATTAATATTCATATGAAAAGTGGAGTACACATCTATTTGCAATATATTTAACTAGGTATTGCTTCATGTGAATTTCATAGGTTAAATGTGATGAACCTTAATTATTGATGATGTAAGTTCTAGCCTAACTTCTATTCACTGTGATGAAGCTCAAAGTGTATTTAAACATTTATTAAAAAGTTTTTTAATTGATTATTAAATGTTTGTGTCTTCAGTGAGGCTGTGATCAAATTTTTAAAAATAAGCCACAGCACACTCCAGAAGGAAAAGACATATGACAGGCATTTATTATATTAATTTAGACCCCATCTCAACTTATCTTTATGGGAGTAGCTCATAAATAAGAGATGACATACATCAAATGGTGAATTATACCTCTCATACTAATCATCCAGCTTTACAGTGCAAAATTTTATCGGGGGGCTAGAAACTGAAACTTGAGAATCTGAAAACTGTAAGTCATTAAAGTTGCTAATAGTTTTTTGTTTTTGTTTTTTTATCTCTGCTGAGATAAAATTAGAGAAAACAGAATTTCATCAGGTTATTAGAAGCTGAACTATAGTTTTTTCAAAACTTAGTCTAAGATGAAGAAGGATTGCGCTAAGATACTCTATAAGATATCTCTTACCTTTTGTATTTTATTATTTTTATTGGCAATAAAAATCATGAAAAAGAAAACATAGTCTAGGATTTAAAATAAAATGTATACTAAGCGTAGAACTATTCTTCCTGTTCTGAATCTGGGCAATGACAGAATAGAGTTTTTAGAAAGAGCCTAGGAAAACTAGAACACCATTAGCCATCTAGAATTTTTGAGAAATTTCTAAAATATAGGAAGCTATCTGGACCTAATTAATACAAAAGTGGGATGCGTTACAAATACACAGGAAACCTGTAGTTCAGAATAAAAGGAAAATACTTTGTGGTTTAGGAGGCACTAGACCCTGAGCAATTGATAAAAGAATGAAGATGGGGCACTGATGGCATGTATTAGGGTAATTAAGAACAATACTGGGAGAAGCTAGGCTTATCAGATTTGTCTCTGTATTTTGCACTGGGCTGCTGTGTGGTGTTTGGTCATAGGCTAAAGCACTAAAAATAAGCAAAGTGACAGCAATGCAAGGGAAATACTTCAAGAAATTCTCAACTTGAGAATGGAGTGAGACAGGATAGGAAAATAATAAGCAGGAGAATTAGTAGTTGAAGAAGCAAATGAGCACAAAGATGAGTTCCTTAGAATAAGTATAATATGTATCTTGAGGGCAGTTTTAAGAGGATGTTGTATCCATGAAAACATAAAGTAGACATATACTAATATTATATTTACTTATCAAAATAACAGCAAATACTTAGAAAATAGGCTAATTTGTAGAATAAACACAGCAGAAGAGATTGATTTAAAGAATATGAAGATCTGGAGGAAAATGAAGGAGAACACATATTTAGATGGAGGCACTCTTGCTCTCCAGGATTGAAAGGTTCTTTTCATGTTTCGCTCTGAATATTTCTATATTGTTTACTTTTTATGATAAATACATTGGTGCTTGGGTAATTAATTATAGAATGTAGTCTGTTATGTTGTGTTAATGTTTTGCATCTGGGCGTATGGTTTTTACATGGAGGTAAGTAGTGAATGATGTTTGAATTGCAATAAGATGCATGTAATTTTTGCTCATATCCTTTTTTGTTTTCTTGTTAAAAATAAGCAAAACTTTTCCCTTAAAACATGATTCTGGGTTTTTTTTCTTGTAGTAAATCCAAAGAAAGATAGTGAAAATACACCTGTTAAAGGAGGAACCGTAGCGGATCTAGGTAAACACCAAAAAAATCTATATATAGTTCTGTGTTTTCTCTCTTGAATATATCAGCAACTCTGATATTCCTTTCTTTACTGAGAGTTGTTGCTTTAAATTGCTATACTTAACAGCACAGGATGTTAACTGTGGCTACCTTTAATACCATTGTGATTTGCTTTGCTGCCATGTTAAGAAAGTTAATTTTCTGTGATCCATTGTTTCCTTTCTTAGTGATCTCCCTCTCTTGGAGCATAGTGTTTTCCTACAAACTAGCAAAGGTTGTAATATACTTAAATTTGAAGATCTGATTTTAGAGAAATAGTTCTAATTAAAGTACTTTTTCCAATCTCTTTGAAATATTTGTTTTACAACATATGCAAATTGATTTTGCATCTTTAGAACAAAAATGTGTTGACTATTAATACTTTGTAAGCCAAATTAAATTTTCTAATCAGTGTAAAATGAGAATCACATCTTTTTTTAGTAGTGTTTTCAAGTCATAGAGTACATTTTCACAAGTGAAGTATAATCTTAGGTGATTTTGCAGAAGCGTAGAAAAGTGTAGTCATACACCAGTTAAAAAAAAAATACAGGTAGTTTTAAATGTGTTTGTTCCTGAGAGTTATGAATTGGGTAATAATCTTCATTACTTTTCTTCAGCTGTAAAAATCAAAGGAGAACCTAGTGTTTTCAGTATACACTAAATTTTTTACTTTATAGAATTTTAGACCTTAAAGGGAGTTTTCCTCATACAGAGTTTCAAGATCTCCGTATGAGGAAAATGGGACTTTGATTTCACTGTCTTCTAGTTAAGAGAATTCTGTATTTGAGGAATTTGCATTGATTTTTGATGGCAGATATGAGCAGGTGTTGGGAAGAGTTTTTCTACTTTATTTTATTAAAAGCATCGTATGTTTCCTGGCTTATGGCTTGTGATTGAACGTGAGCGGACTATTCTATTTTTATGTCAAAAATAGAAGCAGAAAATTATCTTGATGACAGGTTATATAGAGGAGTTATTAGGTCAACAAAATAAATGAAAAAGTTGCTGTCACATTTTTATCTTAATTGTTTTAAATTATTAATAGAACATAGATCTCGAATAACTTAATAATTTATATTCTTCATAAATTTATATTGCCTGTATTACACCTGATATTTAGCTACTAAATCAAAGGCAAAGAAAGCAGAAACTAATTATAAGCAGTCTTTTATTTTATATCCCCAGTAAAGTGACAGGGGGAAAGATTGTAAAACTTGGTACTCTTCATGGGACAATTTGTTAAACAGAATGTTAGTTTATATTTTTTAAGTGTACATTCTGAAAAGGAATCAATCTGTAGCTTTAAGAAGAGAGTAGATGTTTGTTCCTTTAAAAGTGAGGTAATCTTTAAGACTATGCTCATAACAGACTATCAAAGAACTCAAAGTATACCCAGTTTTAGGGAAAAGATAAGAGGTGCCAGTTGGAGGAAAATTTTTAGTGCTAGGTATAAGAGATCTTCTTTTGTGTTTCTGAACAGCTTGTCTTTGTGAACAGTTTGTGAGGTGCACTTTATGAGTGTTGTGGATGAAGATGCCCCTGGTCACAGCTGGAGTGTTAGAGTCTTTGAATTTGAAATTATTGTTCTGGCCTTTCATTTCTGCATTAGCCATACTTTAACCGTGCCAAAGATCTATTAACTGTAAATTCTTTTTCTCCGAGCTGTTTATTGTTTTAACTGATCCATATTCTGCCTTACATGCTGCCTAGCTGAATAGACCCAGGCCTTGCTTTCATTCTTGTAGTCTCTGAAAGATTGGGAGCATATTTTCCCACATCCCAAAGGAGGAAAAGAACATTAAAAAATTTTTATCTTGTAGGGATCAATGAGAAGGGTGGAGTTCCTCCTGGTTCGTATTATCAGTAGTCTGTTTCCATTAGGTACTGAGGCTACATCAAGTTCAAAAATTTGTCAAACTAAAATTAAATTGTATATTATGACTAGAGAGAGATCACTAAGTTGTACTAAGGCCATCTAATAAAAAGTTGATTGTCCAGTGTTTTACCAATGTACAGTGGACAAAATGTTTGTTTTTGACAGCCTTACCTAGCTTTTTTCTGTTAGTCACTTCCTAGAAAAAAGTAGTTCTCATGCAGAGCTGGTATTTTTCCACACCCTGAATCCCCTGTTCCTGTTAGCAGGTATTTGTTGCTAATTTACACACCAAGCTGCAGTGCCTATCTTTGTGTTGCATTAGTAACTGCCAGGTATTGTTCTGTATATGTTTGCCCTTCACTATTAACCCATGTTAGCCCTATTTTTTTTTTTTTTTTTTTTTTGTGACTGGTAAGGGGATTGTAACCCTTGGCTTGGTGTCGCCCGCACCGCGCTCAGCCAGTGAGCACACTGGTCATCCCTATATAGGATCCGAACCCGCGGCAGGAGCGCTGCTGCGCTCCCAGCGCCGCACTCTCCCGAGTGAGCCACGGGGTCAGCCCCAGCCCTATTTTATTGATGAGGAAATGGTAATCTAGAGAGGTTCAGTCATCTCTTTCCAGGTATTTGGCTATTAAGTGGCAGAACCCCGATAGATTTCATTCTTGTTCTGTCTTACCTTTACTGTCATTGCTTTGTGTCATTATATTCTGCTGTTGTGGTATGCTTATTTCTCTTAGCCTTTATTCATGCTCACAGTGGTCTTCTCTCATTTCTGTGAAGTCACCAAGTCTGTCTCTACTGGAGGCCCTCTGATCTGGCTGTTTCCTTTCTATGGAATGCTTGTCTTGTCTTTCTCATCTCTCATATTTCAGCTTAAGTATCACGTTTTCAGAGATGCTTCCCTC
Source organism: Galeopterus variegatus (assembly GCF_000696425.1). Classification (NCBI taxonomy): domain Eukaryota; kingdom Metazoa; phylum Chordata; class Mammalia; order Dermoptera; family Cynocephalidae; genus Galeopterus; species Galeopterus variegatus. The sequence goes on along the minus strand of NW_007726868.1, from coordinate 511,657 downwards.
TTTACTTGCTGTGAAAGGTCCACCCAACCAATCCCTCTCTAACATATTATTTTATTTTTATTCTCTGTGTGGTATTTTTCAATATCTGATATATATATTTTTTAATTTGGTTTATATCCTATGCCACTCCTAACTGGAATGTAAACCTCATAAAGGCAGGTACCTTTTCCTGTTCCTCATTGTGGTTTTGACATTTGGATGGTGGTGGTACATGGTAAGCATTGAATAAACTTTTGTTGAATATTTGAATGCTGGTTAGTCCCTTATTGCCTGTTAAAATACTACTCATCTTTTTATATCCTCTAAAGTAGGGATTGGCAAACATTTTTTGGAAAGAGCCAGATAGTAAGTAAATATTTTAGGCCTTCTAGACTATATGGTCACTTTCTCGACTAATCAACTTTGCCATTGGAGCTCAAAAGATAATATGTAAGCAGTGCTCATGCTGTATTCCAATAAAACCTTAATTTATGGACACTGAAATTTGTTTTTTTTTTTTTTTTTTTTTTTCTTTTTGTCTTTTTTACTGACCGGTAAAGGGATCGCAACCCTCAGTGTTGCGCCCGTACCGGGGACTGGCAACAGGATCGCAACCCTCGGTGTTGCGCCCGCACCGCACTCAGCCAGTGAGCGGGAACCAGTCTCCACATGGGATCCGAACCCTCAGCCGGAGCGCTGCCACGCTCCCAAGCGGCGCACTCTCCAGTGCGCCACCGGGCCAGCCCTGGACACTGAAATTTGAATTTAAGTTAATTTTTATGTATCATCTTTTGTTTTTCTTTTTATCCATTTAAAAATGTAAAAAGCATTCTTCATTCAGAGGGATGTTGGGGTTCCCCAAGACCACCCCCATGTTTGGAGATTCTCTAGAAGGACTCATTGGATTCAGCATATAGTGTACTCACGGCTAAAACTTATTATAGCTACATAGCAAGAATAAACAGTCAGATCATAAAGGAAGAGGACACAAGTGAAGTCTGAGTGCAGACTTCCTTACGTTCTCCCCCTCACCTGTGGGATAACAGAGTGCACTCCTCCCTTAGCAGTGAAAATGCAGCAACACATACACACTGTTTCTGGCCAGGGAAGCCCATTAGAGGGTTTACACCCAAGGTTTTTATTGGGGGCTGGACATGCAGGTACCCTCTGCCTAGAACATACCAAAATTCCAGGCTCCCAGAAGGAAAGCAAGTACTCATGATAAACCATAGTATTAGCATAAACAGTATAGGCACAGCAAACCCCCTCCCCCCCCCCCCGTTTTTTTTTTTTGGCAGCTGCCCAGTGCAGGGATCCAAACCCCTTGACCTTGGTGTCATAACACCATGCTCTAGCCTAAACCACCCTTCTTATCAGTTAACTACTGACTAGGAATATTCCAAGAGCCAAATTCTCAGATTCCATAAAAATATAGGCAGTGGGTTACATTTGGCTAGAGGGCTGTAGATTCCTAACCCCTGGTTTAACTACCTTATTTCTGCTTTTTTAAAAACAGCAAATTCTTGGGACTATTTATTGAATAAATACGTGAATGAAAGAATGACTTCTCCATGTTCTTTTTGAACTTTATAATGCTGTAGTCAATGCCAAAGGTCATAATAGTTATAAAAGAATTAAATGTTACAGGCACTTAATGATACAGTTATTTGTGCTATAACTTCTTACCCTTTCTACACTGGCGCTTTTGCTTTTCACTGTGGAAATCATCTGTCTCTTTTAAATTTTATGTGGATTTTCTTTTGTTCTTTTGCGAGGCCAGCATTTAAGTCATGGAGTCCCCTATCCTCAGAATGTATTAATACTTTTACTAGGACTTTGTCTGTAGGGATTATCACCTCTCTTTTTACTTCTTATTTTTTATTCCCTCTAAATACTTCTTTGTTGTTGTTTTGAAAACTTTTTTTTTTTTGTGGCTGGCTGACATGAACCCTTGACCTCAGTCTTACGAGGCTGTGCTCTAACCAAATGAGTTAACCAGCCAGCCCCTTTATATTCCCTCTGGAATGAAAATTTTTAAAATGTCATCACCTTGTTTCACCAAACCTCAGGAAATAAGAGCCCTAATCAAGTCCCTTACCTGTTTTTAAACAAGACCATAACTGTGATATTAGCTCAAGCAGTAATTAATTATAAATTCCCTGTTGTTGGAAATTTTAAATTATCTGCATTTTGAATTTCTACTCACCTTCGTGTTTGTGTGCAAAATTCTAATTTACTGACTTAGGGTGATTTTGGTTTAATAATGCTCTATTTCAATCCTTTTCTCTGTTCAGTATCAGTTCTTAGACCATAAAGTTTCCAGATAATCCAAACAGTATTTACCTGTTTTTTAGAATAAATTATGTGGTTTGATTTTGCAGATGAGCAGGATGAAGAAACAGTCACAACAGGAGGAAAGGTAATGATTTAGTTAGGCCTGGTGTGAGAGAATTTCTCTAAAGATTCTGTGTTTTGAGTAGTAGAAACACCGAATTGGAAGTATCCTTAGAAATCTTATATGTTAAGTCCCTTCTGACTTTTTTTTTTGTCTTTTTTACTGACCGGTAACGGCATCGCAACCCTCGGCGCTGCGCCCGCACCGCGCTCAGCCAGTGAGCGGGAACCGGTCTCCACATGGGATCCGAACCCTCGGCGGGAGCGCCGCCACACTCCCAAGCGGCGCACTCTCTAGTGCGTCACTGGGCCGGCCCCCTTCTGACTTTTGAATTTTGTTTTATTATTTCTCCAAAATAGTTGTCTTCCTTGGCCCCACAGGTTTTTTTTTTTTTTTTTTGAGACCGGCTGCACCGCGCTCAGCCAGTGAGCGCAGCGGCCATCCCTATATAGGATCCGAACCCGCGGTGGGAGCGCTGCTGCAGTGCACCACGGGCTCGGCCCCCCACAGTTTTATTGAGAGGAAATTTTCTTCCCAGGTAGTGTCCCTCATGTGCTATAATTTCTGATTCCATACGCCGCTGGTTGCAAAGTAATAAATAGAGCTGACCGTAGTGTTCCTGGTGTTAACCAGCAGTGCAGATGAGCAGGGACCATGCCTTACCTTGATTTTCTCACTCCCATTCTTATTGTGCAGCCTTAATCCACAGATAATGTAGCCCTTGACTTTTCTTGAGCCTTCCTGTTTCATCATTTGTGCTGTAGAGATACATCAATCATCCTGTTGGAAAGTGTTAGATTTAAGGCAGGATTTTACATTTTTAAAATAAATCGCCCATTGTTTCTTTCAGGCTGTCATGCTTGACTGTATTAATAAATGTAATTAACCTCTAGTCTTCTTAAAATAACTTGTTTAATTTGCAGAAAAGTTTTTTTTTTTCATGGAGTCAAAGAAAAGTCCCAACTTGACATTTATAATTTTTTTTTCCTTTTTGTCTTTTTTACTGACCGGTAACGGGATCGCATCCCTCGGTGTTGCGCCCGCACCGCGTTCAGCCAGTGAGCGGGAACCGGTCTCCACATGGGATCCGAACCCTCAGCGGGAGCGCCGCCGCACTCCCAAGCGGCGCACTTCTGCAGTGCGCCACCGGTCCGGCCCGTATAATTTTTTAATATACATCCCAAGAATGAACATATTCATGACAGGATTTCTAGTGAAAATATTTCAACAAACTCTTATGCATGTGGTTCTTCAACTGTACTGCTCCTACGATTTTTTCTTTAGAATCAAACTTCTTTAGTCAAAGAGCTACTCAATGAACATTACATTTGTAAAAATATGTCATTATTTAGAGTAAATAGAGTTCAAAATAGAAAGTCCAAGAACTTAACCTATAAGGTTTTTTTTTTTAATGCCAAAGGCGGCAGGAGTTTTGAAGCAATGTACAAGTCAGTTATATAACTGAAACTTAAAAAGATTAGAGGTAGTTTCTCTAATACCCTATACCACAATGTCATCCTGCTTGTTTCCTGATTGAGATCATTAAAACATACACTGTTGGCCTTGATTAATTGCAATTTCAGCCTTTTCCTGTTTTTTCTGAGTAAAGGGAATTTTTTGTGTCCTGATCGATTTGTTAAATCAACACCTCAAAAATGCATTAAACAAATCAAACAAAAACAAAAATCCCTGATTTGGGAAATAAAATTTGTTACCTTTGTCTTCAGTTAATACCACATTTGTATTCAACATCATTTAAGTAACATATGGAGTCTTTGGTGCTTTAAATTTTTTCTTTTTTTCCTTGATCTTAAGTTTATAGGTAGTAACACTAGATCCTCACCTCAACTAATATAGCATAGGAAATTTAAGTTGAATTAAGTTAAAGGCAGAAATTAAACCCTAGAATCATGATAAAAGAATACCAATTAAAAATTTGGCTGGTTTTTTATTAGGAAAGAATTTCATAAGATTAAAAAGAGTAAAAACTCCATGGATGAAAGGTTGATAGATTTAACTGTACAAAACTGGAAAACATCTGAATGTTAGAAAACTCATTTCCGGGGCCGGCCCGGTGGCGCACTGGATAGTGCGCCGCTTGGGAAGCGCGGCGGCGCTCCCGCCCGAGGGTTCGGATCCCACATACAGACCGGCTCCCGCTCACTGGCTGAGCGGGGGGCGGGAGCAACACCGAGGTTTGCAGTCCCGTTGCCGGTCCCTGGTCCGGTACGGGGCAACACTGAGGGTTGCGATCCGTTGCCGGACACGGAAAAAAAGACAAAAAGACAAAAAAAAAAAAAAAAAGAAAACTCATTTCCTGTAGTAGTCTTGATAAAAATGTTTAAAGTTAAATACTGGTCTAAATTCTTCAGTAGTTTTGTCATGTACCTTAAAAACTGTGATAGGTTATATTTACCTGAACATTGTTTTCCTAGTTCTTGGAATTGAATAGCTCAATTTTATTTGACATAGTATCAGAAGTGAGAGAGCTCTTACGTTTATTTCTGTAGTTCTCTTTTTCTCTTAACTTTGGCTTCTTTTTCATAGGAAGATGAAGATGCTAGCAAAGGTGATCAGAGTCGGTCAGTTGACCCTGGTGAAGATAATGTGACAGAGCAGACCAATCACATTATTATCCCCAGCTATGCATCATGGTTTGATTATAACTGGTAAGCAGGCCACTTCTGTCTATGAGCATGGTACTGAGGAGTGGGAAAACTTTCTGTGAAGTCAGGTTGTGTGGTTCTGCCCAAATCCCATGTCAGTAATTACTATCACACTGGATAAAGGGAGATGGAAAATGATTTTTTTCTTTGGGATGTGTTTTTTAAAACAATTTAGGGATGGCAACTAGATTGTTATAATTTAGGGTTTTAAAATTGTGTAAACTTGAACTTAATTTATTTTGAATTAGCTTTAATTCAGACAGGCAAATGCCTTGAGCATTTAATAATTATAAAATATTGATGTTCATTATATTATTTAAAAATGCTAAAGATATAAAGAAAAAAATTATTCTCACTACCCAATAATAGCTTTACTTTAATAGAAAATATTTTAACATTAGGAGGCTTTTCAAATGTATAAAAGTTCAAGAAAACAGACCTTCTTAGCATCCTCCCAGCCATTTATAGAAACCACTTTGGCATCCTTGGACATGGTTGGAAATAACTTTGAGATATTTTATTTATTGGTTACTTATGAGGTGTGAGTATTTCACATCAAGCCGATTTTTGTTTTTTATTTTTAAATATAAATACTAGAACTTAACCCTCCAATTAGATATTAGCTTCTTTAAGGTAACTTCATGGGAAGGTTGTATACTTATTCCAGTGATGCTGCCATTACTCAAAATCTTGGGGTTCTTTTTGGATTATTTGCCTGCTCTCTATGGTTACGTTATGATTCTTAAAAGATAGATATGATTTTAAATATATATCTAAAAGTTTTTAGAAGACAATTTAAAAGAATACAGTGGATGATCCACTTGAGCCTTTTTTGGCTTGCCTTTAAAACCAACTGAAAGCTATTCCTGAGTGTTTTGAATGAGTAGAAGCTGGAACAGAATTATTATATAGCTCTTCTTTGAAAGTTAACCTTTTTATATTATTGTGTTCAATTATATTTAAAAATTCAGAAGTGTCTCAGTCTTGTTATTATTTGCAGTTATACGTTTAACATTTAGAATTATAAAACTCATTCAGATTTTTGTTTTTGCTTCTTTTAAAGTTATGTTTGTGTATTTCTAATCTTTTGTTGACTGACCCAAGTTTTCCTTTTATTAAATAAATATTAATTGATGTATGATGTATGCTAAATAGTAAATAGTGATTTTTTTTTTAATGGAAGAAAAGTTTATTTATTTATTAAAATTCTTATTGAATCATAATTGATTATATATATTTTGGAATTCAGTATTGACATATGTTAATTAAATCAATATTACTAGTATGTATATCATTACAAATTATAATTACTGTTTATGCCCCTTGTCCAATCTCTCCCCATTCCCCCACCGTCCCCCCTCCTCCATCTAATAGCCCTAGATTTCTTCTGTCTCTGTGAAAGAGTAGTGGTTACTCTGTTGATTTGTTGCCTAGATGATCTGTCCAATGCTGAGAGGTGTGTTCAGGTCACCCGGTATTATTATAGAGCAGATGCTTCTTCTGTCACTCTGGAATGGGCTTTGTGGAGAGAGACATCCTCTCCTTTTCTTTGATCTCTGCTGGTGACTCTCCTTGTGTCAATGCCCTCCAGTGGCTGGCAGACTATCTGAATGGTGGTTGTGGCATCTAGCCACTTTTGCGGCAGCCATGTTACGGTGGTGGCTGTGGTGGGCCACCCATATGGAGGTGATGTTTTTGGCATGCTCCTTGGCGCTGGCTGTGTGCCTGGTTGTGGAAGGGTGTTTTGAATGAGTATATCTGTCCCCGGCTCCATGCCTCGGGTCCCTGGTTGGGCCCCAAAGTGCCAGTGGTGTGCCTGGTTGTGGGAGGGTAGGAGGGTCCAGTGTCCGGTTCCATGCCTTGGGACTCTGGTTGGGTCCTGAGGCTCTGGTGATGTCCCTGGTTGTGGAAGGGAGGGTCCGGTCCTCGACTCCAGTCCCCTGGTGGGCCCTGAGGCACTAGGAATGTATCTGGGCCAGAACTAATTTTTTGTCCTTTGCTCACTTCTAAAATGGAGGAACTTCCTGTGGGAACCAGTACTTGCGCCATGTGGTTTAGCTAAATTGCTGCCTTGCTGCTGTTTCCTGAGGGAAGGCTTTTTGTGCAGCTTGGGGTTTAATGGTTGACCTTATAGGTACTTCGGCTCTCCAGAGACCCATTGCACCTGGGTTGTGTAGAAATTCTGGTCTGGGCCTGAGTCTTTTCATCAAACTGCACCCCATGCAATTCTTTATTCCTGACCAGTCTCCTCTGGGGGGGGGGGGGGGGGGGCAGATTGACTCTCCTTGCTGTGTCCCAGCATTTCCCCCGTGGGCCTGTCTCCCCCTCCACCCCATGCTCTAAACACTTCCCATGGGATGGGCTGTGGGACGGTCCCTTGTGATGGCTAACTGGCCTCTGGATGGCTCCTTTGTTTCAGTCATTGTGGCTCCTCGCTCCTGTGTGGTTGCACAGGAACGCTGTTAGTGGTCTTTCTGTCCTGGGGGCCACCAAGGCCCCCTTCTCAACTGCCACCTCCAAGCAACTCCATCTGAAGGACACAGCTGTGGCTTTTGTCAGCTACTGTTCTGTGCACTCAGCAGCTCCAGCCTTAAAGTGGCTGTGACCTGAAATGCTCCGAACAGTTTTTTCTTTCTCTCATCGTGGCTTCTCCCACCTACGTGAACTCCGTAGGTCTCTCCTCCTCTTCTCTTGAGCTCTAGTGGCCCCAGGTTAGCTGTTGTTGCCTTTTTATAGTTGTAAATTGGTTGATTTGTGGGAGAGAGTGACAGTGCCTCCACCTATTCTGCCATCTTGTGAATTGTTTTTTTTTTTTTTTTTTAAAGATGACCGGTAAGGGGATCTTAACCCTTGACTTGGTGTTGTCAGCACCATGCTCAGCCAGTGAGCAAACCGGCCATCCCTATATGGGATCCGAACCCGGGGCCTTGGTGTTATCAGCACCGCACTCTCCCGAGTGAGCCACGGGCCGGCCGTGAATTGTTTTTTATAATCATTCTGCCTTTAGGTATTTTTGCTAATATTTTTATTCCAAAATAGTGAGATTTTATTGTATTAAAATTGACAAACTTTAATAAAACACACTAACAGAATGGCTTAAGAGGATACGTGAGAAACTAGCATTCTTTTCCTCTAAAATTAAAAAAGGGAAAATTCATAATAGTTTATAACTATGTAGGGTTTTATAGGTTACAGACACATTTTCATTTGCATGATCACCTCTGCGTGTCACAGTGCTTGCTGTTAGGTACATAGTGGAAGTATTAATTACATCTCTTTTTTATAGATGGGATAACCTCCACTTCAGTTGAAGTGTTCCACACTTTCAGTTGGTAATTGGAAGAACTCAGGTTTTCTAATTCTGTATATTCTGCTGTTTCCACTGTTTGTACTTCCTGTATCTGATTCATTCTCAGAAACTAAGGAATCAGCTGCTAACACTTCAAACATAGCTTTTGAAAAAGAAAGTGCTTGGGATTAGATATTCTTGTGCGTTTGTTCTTGGTGAAAACAAATTGTTTTTGATGGGCTTTTCCTAACCTGTAACAATGAAAACAATGGGAGTTATGTTACAAGTATGAAGTTAATTGCTTACAGCTCTTTTTTTTATATATGAGTAATAAAACTTGGGAAGTCATTATACGTATATCTATGTAACTATGATTCATTTTAGAAATTGTGTTTCTGAAATTTTGCAGGTAATTTATTGTATTTGTAGTATTTGACAGTACAGATCCAGTTCAATTTAAATGTTACCAAGTAGTGAAAAAGTGATTAGTTTTAGTTATATTCAGAGGCCATTGATTTGCTCTTTCCCACGTAACCAGTACTTGTTGCATGTTTGGAAAGCCACTGAGAAACTAAAATGTCATTAGGAAAACATTGATTAGTAATAGTCTTAAAAACTTTGCACTAGATCTACAGTCTGTTCGCTTGTATAATATGGTAGGCTTGATCATTTTATATAGTTTCTACAGTTTTATAGATAGCATTTTATAAAATTTTATACAATTTTCAGTGTTTTTACATGTTATAAATTAGATATGTGATCTTATTGAAAGCAGTTGATTACTGAAATAAAAAAAATAATAATTCACCATAGTGTTTCTGAGGAAGTGACACAGGCACACCGATGTTAAGAGCCTGAGGAGCTGATAATTGTAAATTCCATTGTCTTTTGGCTGGCCATTTGTTTCATCAGTTTGTTGCCATGCCAACTACTTTGATGTTTGTCAGCCAGTTCCCAAAGAACTAGTTCTATCACTTGGGCTGTTACCTAGTCATGAAGTGCTATAACAAGAAAATAATAAAATGTGTACCTTTTAAAGTGTTGATAGACATTTTTGAGTTTGGTCAAGAGAATAGAAAAACTACCATAAGTATTGAGGGTGAGAAAGGGAAAGCCATCTTTATTGTATGCTGTTAATACATAGGAACTTGTGGCAAGCCAATTTGGGCATGCAGTGCTCAGTTTTTAGATTTATCAGCTGTACATTGAAAATTGAACAAGCTTAGCTCAAATTTTAAGATTTTATTATTTTTCGAAGAAGACTCCCACACCTCTTTTTTTATTTCTTTCAGTATTCATGTGATCGAACGGCGTGCTCTTCCTGAGTTTTTCAATGGAAAAAATAAATCCAAGACTCCAGAAATGTGAGGCCAGTGTTTTTAAAAACTTGTTTATTTGCATGTGTGTGGCAGAGATTCTTAAAGCACACTTCTGAGTTTATTACTGTTGGTTCTTGGATGTTTGCAAATATCTTATTCCATTCAGAACAGTGTTCACATCTCATTTATACGGTATTCCTTTCTTCACAGGAAATTGTATAAACCTTTTTTCTTCATAAACCTTGAACTATATGCACATTGGTTTTTGTAGTTAAATATCGAATTCAATAACGGTATTCACTAAAATGAGTTTAAGGTTTCTCCTAACTGCTCCCACCTTGTCTGTGCATGTGTGTGAATAATAGTCCAGGAGAAAATAGAAAATTTATCTTATCTCCCTGATGAATGACAATTGACTAAAAGAATGCTAGATATGATAATATAGTTGCATGCAAATTGAGTTTATTTACATAAACTGCTATTGTGCTTGTATTGGAAGTAGAAACTCTTTTATTGGAAGGAAGATGTTTGCCAGGAATTATTTTTGTCTTTCCCTGGTGACCCATTAGTTTACAATTCTGGAAACCCTTATCCTTAAAATAAGTCTATACCTATCATTATATAAATACCCTCCCTTGTTGCCTTCATGGTATTAATCTGTTATCTAGTATATACATGTGACTGCACAAATAGATATATCATTTTTAAACTGTTAGAGAAGGATGGACTTTTGTAATTTTTCACATAAAACCCATGGTGTAACATAGATAGTTGAATGATAAATATTTTCTGGTGGTAGTTTGACCATGGTAATTTGAGATTCTAAGTTAAATGTCAGTGAAAATATCAGCCTTCCTGTAACAAAACTGTAAGTAGTCACTGAATGCCAGAATCACAGATTTGGTAAGAAGTCTTATTTTTTCAGACATAGTATATTCTTCCTGCTAATTTGCCTATTGCCAGCATTTGTAAATACTTAAAGTTTTTTGGTAATCTTCTGTTTAAGAGCACAGATTAGCCAATTTGACTTTGTAAATTTACCTTGCAGTCTTTTTTTATCCAACTATGCTTATTAGGAGCCTTTTTGAGCAGTGTACTCTACTTGCAGCTGACCTCAGTCTGCCAGACTTTTGTTTTAATTGTATTCTAGGAACTGTTGCTAGGTTCCAAGCTCCTTAAGTATTTTATGGGGGAAATGCTTGGGTATATTGTGGACTCTGCTGTAACACAGTCTCAGTTTTTCTCTCCTTTTTTGTATGTTCTTATCTTACCTCTCTCTGAATTTGGCCTCATAGGTTCTACTTGTTGCCTAGCTAGTATCTCCTGAAAGATCTGCCATGAGAAGGTACATAGCCATTGTCAGAGCCAAATCTACGTATGGATCTAGGAAGGCAATAGAAATGAGGTGCAGCAGAGGTTAAGAACATAGATTCCTGGGCCGGCCCGGTGGCGCACTGCTACAGTGCGCCGCTTGGGAAGCGTGGCAGCGCTCCCGCCGAGGGTTCGGATCCCACATACAGACCGGTTCCCGCTCACTGGCTGAGCGAGGCGCAGGAGCAACACCGAGGGCTGCGATCCCGTTGCCGGTCCCGGTCCGGTACGGGGGCGACACTGAGGGTTGCGATCCGTTGCTGGACACGGAAAAAGAGGAAAAAAAAAAAAGAACATAGATTCCAGAGCTACCACACTGCCTGTGTTTTATTCTGCCTGTACCACTTACCAGCCCTGTGGTCTAGGACAACTTCTTTAACCACTTTGTGCTTCGGTTTCCCTGTCTGTAAATGGGATAATAACAGACCCTACCTTATAGAGAGTTTGTGAGGATTAATTGAGTTACTGCATGGACAGTGCTTAGAGCAATGCCTGACGCACAGTAAACGTAAGAATACATGGTAGTGAGGGAGATAGCTAAGTAACTATGTGTCCGTTGCAAATTCTGCAGGCAACCAAGAATTTATTCATCCATCTCCATGACCAAGTTTGTATTTATGTTACTTCGCATTAATGTCATCAGATCACTCTGTTTTACTTGTTATATATTAGTAGACAGTTGTTTTATTTCTGAATTCACTCATACCTGTAGATACTCAATACAGTATCACTGTAGTTTGTTGGAATGTTGTCTTAACTTTTTGTTGTATTTGGTTGTGAGGAATCTGAAGATTTCTGTCTCTGAGTTATTTTTTCTGAAAGGATGCATGTCCACCTTATGAATTTTGCCACTGCTTTTTAGATACTTGGCATATCGAAATTTTATGATTGACACGTATCGCCTAAACCCCCAAGAATATTTAACCAGCACTGCTTGTCGGAGGAACTTGACTGGAGATGTGTGTGCTGTGATGAGGTAAAATGTTTGGCTTTTTCTCAGACATTTCACTGTAGGTGGTTACTGATTTGATTAATGTAGATGTTTTCTTGATTAATATAATATTAATATCTAAATTAATATCTAAATTTTGTGTATATCATTTAGGGGTTGAATATTCTTAATATTCAGTTTTCTAGGTTTTACAATTTATATCTTTTATAGTCACATCATAAAATAACTATGGATGGAGAGTGGGTTGATGTGGGGAGTGGATAAGCTCTGTGCTCTAGGTCCGTCTAAAGAAAAAAAACCAAAATGTGGATTTCCTTCTATGTGTTTTGTCTATGTGTAAGTTCTTTCACTGTGGACCTAACTGAGCATTTGTTCTCTCATTTTTGTGGTTGGAACTTTTAGGCTTTGTACTAGGTTTTTGGAGTGCTAACATTATTTTGGGTTTGTAGAAATGTCCCTCCTAAAACAAACCAAAGTTGTCATGTACTTTTTGGTGGTTCACAGTCTGCTGAGAACATCTTTACTTGTTTTTTCTGTTTGTGTTTTTGAACGACATGATGATGGTTGTAGAGGAGATGGGGTTGATGCTATAGATTTTAACTTTCAGAGCTTTATTCTCTAGGGTTCATGCCTTTTTAGAGCAGTGGGGTCTTGTTAATTACCAAGTTGATCCGGAAAGTCGACCCATGGCAATGGGACCTCCTCCTACTCCTCATTTCAATGTATTAGCTGATACCCCCTCTGGGCTTGTGCCTCTGCATCTTCGATCACCTCAGGTAAATTAATGCTGACTTTTCTTCAGGCCTGCATGGCAACACACAACCACTTACAGCATTTCTATTCAGGAGTAATTATTATTGTAAGGTAATAGTGCTATTAGTAGTGCTATTTCTTCGCTGACAGTTTTTAAGTTTATGTGTGTGTATGTTGTCTATTATAAATGTTTGAGTCCATAAGAATATATAGTGTTTATTAAGGTAATGCTGTCTTACCATTCCCAAGACTCTATACATTACCCTATCAAATTATAGATTTAGTTTCATACTTTCTATTCTTTTGCTATCAGAGATACTAATAAGCACATAACACAAGAATTTCTTCCCCTTCTTTCAATCAATGTCCTAAAAATGTCAATCAAAAAATCTTCATAATTTGACCTAAGATTTGGAAAGTGGACATTTATATATACACATGTATTTAAAAAGATTATTATGTTGGGCCGACACCGTGGCGCACTCGGGAGGGTACAGCGCTGGGAGCGCAGAGGTGCTCCCGCCGCAGGTTCAGATCCTATATAGGGATGGCCGGTGCACTCACTGGCTGAGCGCGGTGTGGGCGACACCACACCAAGGGTTACGATCCCCTTACCGGTCACCAAAAAAAAAAAAGAAGAAGAAGTATGTTTTGGGCCGGCCTGGTGGCGCACTCAGTAGAGTGCGGCGCTTGGGAGCGCGGCGGCGCTCCCGCCAAGGGTTCGGATCCCATATAGAGACCGGTCCGCTCATTGGTTGAGCGCGGTGCAGGTACGACACCGAGGGTTGCGATCCCGTTGCCGGTCGTGGTACGGGCGTGACACTGAGGGTTGTGATCCCGTTACCGGTCACGAAAAAAGACAAAAAGGAAAAAAAAAATAAAAAGATTATTATGTCAAACAAATTATGCCAGGGTACTTCAAAAAATTCATGGAAAGAACTCGTGTATAGCATTAAGTTGGAATAACAGGAACCTAAGCTATAAATTTCCTTCCCATGTGAAATAGAAGATCGTATTTTAGAAAATTTGTTGTAAATTTTGTTAGAATTATAGTGTGGAAGTGGAGATATTCATGGTTTTTTGTAGAAAAACCCACCAGGCATGAAACAGGCTATTATAAAACAATTTTTTAAAACCTCCAATCCCCTTGGCCTTGAAGAGTTTAATACAGCCATTTGTCATTTATCTGACTCATAGGTGCCTGCTGCTCAGCAGATGTTAAATTTTCCTGAGAAGAACAAGGAAAAACCAATTGATTTGCAGAACTTTGGTCTTCGTACTGACATTTACTCGAAGAAAACATTAGCAAAGGTAATGATTTTTTTAAAAACACACAGGACTGCAATTCAGCATATCTTCTTTGTCCTTTTTCTGAGATGCATCATTTTCCATAAGAAACTTAATTTACTGTCTGTAGTGGAAGGAAGTGAACTTTCAACTCAAATCCAGTAGCATTTTATAAAACAACAATCACTTATCTTACTTTTTTCTTTTTGGTGTGGTTAGCAGATAGGTGTTGTTTTTAAAAATAACTGTTTAACATACTAAATAAAATAGAGGGGTAAATGGGAATTTGAATATAGAATAGGAATGTGTTAAAAAATCATGAATATTCTAGAATTGAAAAGTATGTCTGAAATTAACTCTTTGGATGGGTTTGACAGCAGATTGGACACAGCATAAGACAGGTTAATAAACTCAAAGACAAGTTAATAGATATACTGAAACTGAAGCACCAAGAGAAAAAGAAATTGGATGGAGGTGGGGAGGGGGACAGGACAAAGAGAACAGAGTGCAAGAGACACATGAAATATAGTCAGAGAATTAATACTTATCATTAGAGTCCTATAAGGACCGAAAGAATGGAACAGAAGTGATATTGGCATGTATAATGACTAAAAATTATCTAGAACTAATAAAAAGATACCAGCTCACAAAACAAGAGAGATTGAACAGATCCAAATTTAGATATAGAAAAAAACACAGCTGGGCACATTATGCTTAATCTCTTAAAAACTGATATCTTAAAAGCAGCCCTGAAGGGTGGGGGTTGGAATAGAGAAGAATATGTTATATTCAAAGAAACAATAATAAATCTGATGGCTGACTTTTCAACAAAAATGTTAGAAGCCAGAGGACAAATGTGATAAAACTTTTTAAGTGGTAAAAATCCAGTTTTCTGTAGATCTCTGTGTGGAGCAGCGTCTACAGATCAAGAAGTATGAATCAATTGATAAATTGTAATTTTTACACAGTACAAACTAAGTTTTATTTTCATGCCTCTATGCTCACATGAATTGTAAGCTCTGAAGACCACATGGAAAAGGTGATCTGGAATTCAGGGAATCACTTGGAGATTATTTTAACCGATAGTAAAATGAGATAATATGGACTTGTTACAGTTGGAATAGAGAAGCTGTTAGTGTTTTATTTATGTAGAACAACTTGTTCTTGAATCTTGGAAAAACTACTAGGCTCTTCAAGTTATACCAAATATTTGTGTTATGTTTGTACTATTACAGCTGATTCATGGTATGAAAATACTGTGCCTTTGTAGCTTACAGAAGGTATTTTTAAGTATCAAAATAATAGAAATATCATCCAAATAGTTCATGATTCCTTGATTGACAGCAAGGCATCTTTGAAATAAGCCAGACTTTCTGTTGGAAGTTTAGGTTTCTTAAAAGTTTTATTCCTGTCATTCAGGGACATACCTTGGTAGTTTGCATAAAGCAGTCCCCCTGAGCTTAAAAACGAGTCCTGCTGAGTTCCATAATCAGCCTTTAAGAATGAGCAAATACTCACTGATTTTCTTTCTTTAGAGTAAAGGTGCTAGCGCTGGAAGAGAATGGACCGAACAGGAGACCCTTCTACTTCTGGAGGTAAGCAGATTAATGGTGGAGCCCCTTTATCCATATATGAGATGTGTGCTAAGATTCTATGTCTAGCAATCTAAATATACCTGTGGTGTTTGATAAAAGTAGTGTCCAGTTAAGCTTAAAACTCAGGTGATTGTACAAGTGCTTTTTCCTTTCGACAGCCGTTGTGCTTTGATAGTTGATATTCAGTCCTTTTGTGTACCTCCTATTTTATAGTGCAGAGTATTAAAAATACATGTACTTGGGCATTTAGATTCAATAAAATTAATAATTTTTACAGTACTATCAAGGAAATGTTTACATGAAGCTGGCTTATTTTGTTTTGCGTGTGTAGCAATGATGAATAAAGTGACTACTAAGACAGTTTGGTGTCACTGCCTTGATTTGTCCTAAGATGCCACCTCTGTTTTTTACCATCAGTGCAAATGTCAATATAATGAAAAGGGCAATGGTGTCTTAGTATTATGAAAATTGTTTGACCTCACAGTCCTCTTGGAAGAGTCTTGTACCCCATGGGCATATCAAGGACCATACTTGGAGATACAGTGGGCCCGATGCTATCTTGGTTTCTGTGTTGCTTTGATTTGCTTCTTCTAGTTTTTCAAACAGTTGTGTTTCCTTTATAAGTTTTAGTGGTGCATTAAACTATTTTCTTCTCTTTTTTATATTCCTCTTCTACTTTCCCTTGTTCTCTATTCTCTCTCCCTGTCTTTCTCTTTCTCTCTTGTGATCAAAATTCAAAAAAGTTTCTTGTGGGGTTTTTGCAGCTATTTTCATTTATTCTTATCTGCCCATTTAGTATTAGTGATATGCAGAGAGCTTTTTTTCTGACCCACTTTTTATTTATTTTAGTATTGTTTTGTCTAGCCATATTTGCCAGGGATGTTATTAAAAAGAATAGTGTTCTCAATACTTTTGGGGGAATATAACATGCTTTTGTATTGCTGTTTTGGTATCTTTGGGCTCTGAGGGGAAATTTAGTTTTTGAACAACAACTAGAACAACAATAGTTCTTTTTCTTGCTGCACATTGATGCTCATAATTTTACTCTCTTCTACATTTAAAATTAGTGGATAGTAAATGTAGAGTGAGGTACAAATGGCCAAGCTGTTGTTTACCCTGAACTTATCCAAGAAAACCACAGTGCATTTTCTGTCTTGCAGGTGGAATCTGCAGTGGTTGATTTTTCTTTTAAACGTGTAATTGAATCAACAGGTATTGTCTGCACTTACACAAAGAGAAATAAAAGTCTTCCAACAACAGTGTTTACCACTAACATCTTCCATTTATATAGTTTATTTAGAGACAATTAATCATTTAAGAATATAAACTCAGATGAAAAATTTTAGGAGGATTTATAATAACAATTTGTCCCTAATGAATTGATAAATCTGATAGACTCATTGGAGTTTATTATTTCCAATTAAGCGTCATAACATTTTATTAGATAAATATATCACACAGGCAGCATTTCACGTATTTTTGATTACTCTTAGACCACTCACTTTTATTATTAAAAAGTCTTATTTGTTAGGTCTTTTATCACATTTTCTTTTATTAAATTATTATGTAAGATCAAGGTGATGATGACTTGTTTGGATAAGATTTAAATTATAAAAAATGGTGGGGAATTTCAGGTGTTTCACCTGAAAATGTATCATCAGAAACCGTAAAAGCCTAACTCAAACCTTGTAGCAGATTGAAATTTCATTGGTAACATCAGGGTACCAGAATGAAGGAAGTAGTGGTACCGCTCTATTCCATAGTGATTGAAGGAATTGCGGTTTTGGGGGGTTTTTTGTTTTTTGTTTAAATAAGAGCCTTTCACAGTTTCTTTTAGGTCCACAAATGGTTACAGTATTCTTCTGGTTATTTATAATTGTCCTTGGATTTGAAATTGACAAGACTTAAATCTATGAGCTTATTATCCCTTCATAACTTTAGTCTTTATTATGAATGCTCTGCTTTCTTATTCCATGTGTTTATTTCCCTTAGATAATTAATAGACATAAAATCCTGTACCCACAAATAAAATCCAAAAGGGGTATTAATATTTGTATATTGCTGGAAGAGTTTCTCACATTTTTTATGTTAGCTAAATTATGAAAACAGTAGCATTAGGAAATGCTCAGTAAGCAGCATCAAAGATTTTCTCATAGTATGCATACAGTTCACGTGTTAGGGAATATTTTGTCCTACGAAATTTTGAACTGCACTGTAGATGAGTGGATCTTCCATTTAAAAACTGGTCGTTAGGAAAAGCATTTTTTATAGGGTACTTTTTTCATTTGAGAGCCATAGAAGAGTCAAATTTCTTTCCTGATTTAGTCCAGTTTTCTGTGGTTAAGATCAGTAAATTTTATTAGGTATTATGTTTCAGGCACCATGACAGACACTGCAGATTGAGATGCCTAGGACACAGTCCCTACCTTTAAGGAGTTTCTAGTCCAATGGTTGACAGATACATGTAAAACAGAACTTGAATGTAGTGTTCCCACGTTCATGAAGTGGGAAGTATGCAAAAAACATGTAGCAAGAAACCTGTACAGAGGAGTTGCTATGCAAGTAGTCACAGGATAAGATATAATGGATAGCTTCCTGGGAATGGTATGGCTGTGTTGGTTCCAAACTGTACAAAGGCACAGTACTTAGAATACTGAGTTGTGGGCTCTGGGTATTCCTGGAACAAAAAAAGCAGGGAGTTGGGTGAAAGAAGTAGTCCCGATCATGTCTGGCCTTAATTCCATAAGATAATGATGAGCAATGACATAGTTTTAAGCAAGAGAGATAAACATACTTTATTCTAGCAGCACAAAGGATGAATTTAAGGATAGAGAGACAGGCAATTCTGAGAATCCAGGTAAATAATGATGAAGACCTGAACTTGAGTTATGGCAGGAGGATAAAGGTGTTTTGCAGTATTATAAGATAAGTACTGAAACTTTTTTCTGTATGTCACACCCCTTCCCTTGCACCCTTTTTCCTGGCCAGTCATCGTGTTCTGTTTTGAAATCCTCTCTCCAGTTGTCCTCACTTATATAACAGTGCCCAAGCTCAGCCATTCACTATTTCTCAGCCTTATGCTTTTCTGGATGTTGGCTCTTGCTTAGATTTTGCATCTCAAGGGGTTTCCCAACTCCAGCTTTATTCTGGAAAAAACTTCCTGAACTTTCTTATTTTCCCTGGCTGGAGGAAAATGAATAAAGAAAAAAAAATTTAAATAACATATTTGTTGGAAAAGTTTATGATAGAGTAAGCCAAGAAAATCCCTACCCAAAATCAGAAACTTGAGATGTCCCCAGTAGATATATTTCTGGCACCAAGGACCCTATTGAGATAGATTTTTCTTTATTCTTATAAAATGGGTCTTTTTTCTAAGTAATTCCTTCTAGAACTACCTGAGGTCGCTGAATATCCAGAGGAAACTCAGAATTAGCCTCATTTTTCAAGAGATTTAATGAGTAAGACAATTCGCTGGCTTGGGTTTTGAGGAGTCCTCTACCACTCCAGCAAGAATGAAAGCCTGGAGCAGCAGTTGGAGCCCAGGTTTAAAAATTCACTGAGGCAAGTAAACATGGAGAGAACTATTATTATATAGTGTTCATCTCACAAATTAGACTCTAGAACAAGGTTTTTCAATTGCAGCACTATCGACATTCGGGCCAGATAGTTTTGGGAGTGGTGGGCATCTTGTGTGCATTGTAGGATGTTTAGCAGCATCTGTGGCCTCTGCTCACTAGATGCCAGCATCTCCCCAGTTGTGTCCACCAGAAATGTCTCCAGACATTTCCATATGTCCCCAAGGAGACAAAATTGCCCCTGGTTTAGAACCATGGCCCTAGAGAGAATGGTATGAGAGTAGCAACTTCAGTAAGCCACTAAATAGATTCTTTTTATCCAGTTAATTCCTTGACTTCCTTAGCACCACATATTTTTGTTTTCTTCCTACTGTTCTATCCTTTTTCCTTTTGGAGACCCCATTTTACTCTCTCACTCTCTCTTTTTTTTCCCCCTAAGATGTAAAACATTTACTTTAATATGAATGCCATATTATTTACTACATAAAAGTCTCTTAAATGTTACATCCTGTATTGTATGTTTTGTAAATATAAAATATCTTGTTATATGCTTGGGTTCTGTCTAATAAAAATGTTGCTCTCTATACTGTGACTTATAGTTTCCATTAGGTTCATATTATCTTTCAATTCTATTTTTCCATAAACTTCTTAAAGTACCCTAGTATCTTTAGACCCTTTTATCCTTTGCTTTATAAAAATGTACTACAGGTTAGAGATTGATTTTTGACCCAGTTTGATTCTTCTTAGTGAGAATATTTAGCCAGTTTATGAGTATATCTCATCTGTACTTGTGTCAATCTATTCTATGCTAATTTTAATGTTTCCTTGCTGTTTTTCTTCTGTGTTTTCTTGCTTTTTACCACTTTCTCTCCAATGCAAACTATTGGAATGTATATGTTTTATTCTTGTCTGTAACATTTATCTCATTGTGAACTTTACTTATATGAAGTGTAGTATCTCGTTTTTCCCCATTCAACGTGTGCATAAAACAAGGGTATACCCACCCCTTCCCCAACTAGGGATTTGGAAATTTTCTTTTTACACTATCAGTATTTACAATATAGACAAACTTGCTACTTTTTTTCTCTCTAAATAAAGTAAACAAAATAAATTTTATTTTTAAAATAAAACTATAGTTTTTCATTTTCCTCAGATTAACATTTATAATACCTTCACTCTATTTGTCCTGTCCACAGTGACAAGGCCGTCTAATTTTACTTATGTTTAGTTTAAGAATACACATATCTTTATTTACAATGCTCCATGCTAAAAATAAAACAGTACTTAGTTGCCCAGTATATTGAACATTTGGCATGCCCTTTTGCAGTTTCAAACTATACAAACTGCGATTTTAGACTCTGCTTACAAATCTATTTTTGTATTTATTTTTATTATCCATATATAACAATTTAAACCTAATGCTTCTTAACTGGTTCTAACATGAATTCTTTCAGACAATTGCCTTCCTACTCTTTAGTTAGCAGTAAATCATTCAGTAAGTTTTTCAGGGAAGGTGCTTGGTTGACGTTCTTTCTTAACTCCTGCATAGTTAAGAACATCTTCCAGTTGCCTTTGTTCAGAAATGATAACTTGCAAGGTGTTTAATTCTTGGTTCAAATTATTTTCCCTTAATACTTTGTAGATATTATTCCATTGTCTTCTGGCATCTAGAGTTGGAAGAGAAAAATCTGAGGTCAGCCTTACTTTGGCCCTTTATAGGTAACTTGCTTTCTTTGTCTGGATACTTGCAGAATTTTTTCTTTATTCTTGAAATTTAAAAACACCACCAGAATATGTCTAGGTGTTGCTTTCTTTTTGTCAGATTTTAAGGATACTCTGTACACTTTTTCCATTTGTAGATCTAGTTCACTCTTCAGCTCCGAAAAATTTTCTTCAATTAGTACCTTAATTATTGTTTCATTTCCATTTGCTTTGTCTGCTATTTCAGGTATTCCTGTTATGCGTAGATTATATCTCCTGGACCGACCCTCTAGGTTTTTCTTTCTCCTCTTTTCTTGATTTTTATTTATTTTTTTGCCACTGGCCATGATGGGGATCTGAACCCTTGACTTTGGTGCTGCAAGGCTGTGCTCTAACCAGCTGATCCAACTGGCCAGTCGTCTTTTTTTATCATGATTTCTTTTCTCTTTTTCGTCACATTCTGTGAGACTTTTTCTTCTTTTGCATTTACTTCAGTAATTCTATTTTACTTCAGTGGACAATCAGCCTTGTACATTTCTGTTACCTCTCTCTACTCCCTGATACTTTTCAAACTCTGTGACCTTCCCTTCTCCTTCACTGCATATAGGTTGTTAAACCCCCATACTACAGGATTCTTAAACTTCCCTATATCTTCTGTTTCCACTGCTGTATCTATTTCAAGAGGAGGCATTTTCTTGATTACTTAGCTCTGCTCCTTTCTTCTGAACTATAGTATTACAACCATTTTGATAGCTCTTTCTCAGTAATGGGGACCGAAAACAAAGATTAAGAGAGGTCTTCCACAGCACGGAAAATAAAATGTCCAGAATCCCTTTTTATTTTTTTTGTTGAGGATTTTCCTTGAAAAAGTATAAATTTTAATACAAGAAATTTATGTACTTTATAAATTTTAGAATCAGTTTCTCAATTTCAACAAAAACAACAAAAGCCTGCTTTGAGCTTGATTGGGATTGCATTGAATCTGTAGTTCAACTTGGAAAGAATTGATATCTTAACAATATTGAGACTCATAATGAATGAACATGATATATCTCTTCATTTATTTAGGTCTTATGAGTTCCCTCACCATGTTTTGTTTTTTCCAGCATATTGATCTTACACATACTTTGTTATATTTATTTTTAATTATTTCATTTTTAATGCTATTTTAAGTACCTTTTTTTCGATTTAAAATTGTTCATTGCTATTACTATACATAGAAATATAGTTGAGTTTTTCTATTGCCCTTCTATCCTGTGACTTTGTTCAGCAATTTAGTTTTAGTACCTTTTTGTAGCTTCCGTACGATTTTCTCTGTAAACAATCATGTCTGTATTAGTAAGAGGCAGTTTTACTTCTTCCTTTAATAAATGCATGCCTTTTAATTGTTTATTTTTGCCTGATTGAGAACTTAATATAACGAAAGCCATCAAGTCTGCCTGTTTTCTTATGTGTGATGTAGCTATTTACTTTAGTTTAAAAAACTCCTATTTAAAGAATAAGTCACAGTCTTCTAATGTCATTACATATTATTTCCTTGTTACCTGACAGTAAAGCTTTTATGTTCTTCTATTTTAGGCCCTGGAGATGTACAAGGATGATTGGAACAAAGTGTCAGAACATGTTGGAAGTCGTACTCAGGATGAATGCATCCTCCACTTTTTGAGGCTTCCCATTGAAGACCCATACCTTGAGAATTCAGATGCTTCCCTTGGGCCGTTGGCCTACCAGCCTGTTCCCTTCAGCCAGTCAGGAAACCCAGTCATGAGTACTGTTGCTTTTTTGGCATCTGTGGTGGACCCACGTGTGGCATCCGCTGCAGCAAAAGCGGCTCTGGGTACAGATTTTCTTTGCTAAGCCATCTCTCCAACACAATTTAATTCACCTCAATTTATCTTAAATTTAAATGTTTTCAACTATTACATTCACTTCTCCTATATAAATAAAAGAAAAATCAGACATTACTCCTTCAGGATATCATGTGCATTATAAAAGTATAACATTTTAAAGTAATGGACTTACAATACAGTTTTTAAGTTAAGGACTTTTATTAGAAACTGGAGGGGCAGAAGAGTTTTTTGGGTATATTTTGTGATTAGTTTGGAATTTGATATACTTGACTAAGTAATTTAATATTCCTGGATTATAGCAAGAACTTTCTCATACCATAGAACTCTTTCTTGGCTTTGTGGTTGTTTAATCCTTGCTGTTTTCTTGATATCAGTCTAGCCAGAAGAGATAAAATTTGGACTGCAATTTTGATTGATATTGATAGAAATTTAAAGATCTCATTTATGTAGCAAGGTACTGTGACATGTAGGATAAAACCCTAGAGTCGTACATAGAATTTCATTACTGTTTATTTCATCTGGCCTGCTTGTTTTGCTGGTATAAGGAATGAGTCTCCGAAGAGGTCACTATTCCCTAGGTATTAATATTGTGTTGGGTTTACTAGTGATCTTACATTGAAGCAAATATTTGTGCAAAACAGTTACTGTTTGATTTTTATTCTTGAACCAGAGGAGTTTTCTCGGGTACGAGAGGAGGTACCACTGGAATTAGTTGAAGCTCATGTCAAGAAAGTACAAGAAGCAGCGCGAGCCTCTGGGAAAGTGGATCCCACCTATGGCCTGGAGAGCAGCTGCATTGCAGGCACAGGGCCTGATGAACCAGAGAAGCTTGGTGAGTCACTGCTGCATCCAAGGACAGTGTTATATTCCCTATCAGCTTTCTAAAACAATTGGGTTTGATTGCACTTAAAAGTGAGTACAATGGTCAGTACAAATATGTCTCTTAAGATTAGTATTTGATTTTCTTTCTCTTATCTCTTCCTTTATGGTAGCTAGAACTAAAATATTGTCTCATAACTGGTTTTTGCCCCCCTGTATTATTTATTTATTTTTGTTTTTATCATGACTGTTAACAGTTCACAATTGTGAATCATGCAATGGCTGTTTGTAGACCTAGGTTTTGAGCATATAGACATAAGAATGCTAAAAGGACTTTTGTGTTTATTTTCATTTATATGTTGCCGAGTGGGTTTAAATTCATTGGGTTTTTTTTTTTTCTTTTCTATTTTTTTTTTTTTTTTTTTACTGAGGTAAAATTCCTAAAACCTGAAATTCTCCTTTTTTTTTTTTTTTTTTTTTTTTTTTTTTTTTCTGAGGTAAAATTCCTAAAACCTGAAATTCTCCTTTTTTTTTTTTTTTTTTTTTTTTTTTTTTTTTCTGAGGTAAAATTCCTAAAACCTGAAATTCTCCTTTTTTTTTTTTTTTTTTTTTTTTTTTTTTTTTCTGAGGTAAAATTCCTAAAACCTGAAATTCTCCTTTTTTTTTTTTTTTTTTTTTTTTTTTTTTTTTCTGAGGTAAAATTCCTAAAACCTGAAATTCTCCTTTTTTTTTTTTTTTTTTTTTTTTTTTTTTTTTCTGAGGTAAAATTCCTAAAACCTGAAATTCTCCTTTTTTTTTTTTTTTTTTTTTTTTTGTCTTTTTCCGTGTCTGGCAACGGATCGCAACCCTCAGTGTTGCCCCCGTACCAGACCGGGGACCGGCAACGGGATTGCAACCCTCGGTGTTGCTCCCGCGCCTCGCTCAGCCAGTGAGCGGGAACCGGTCTGTACGTGGGATCCGAACCCTCAGGCTGGAGCGCCGCCGCGCTTCCCAAGCGGCGCACTTATCCAGTGCGCCACCGGGCCGGCCCAGAAATTCTCCATTTTAACCACTTATATGTTAGTATATAGTTCAGTAGCTTCTAGTACTCATATATTCACAATGCTGTGCATCCATTACCACCATCTAATACCAGAAAATTTTTATCACCCCAACAGAGAATCCAGTACCCGTTCTGCAGTTAATCTCCATTTCTTCTTCTCCTCAGCTTTTGTAACAACTAGTTTGCTTTCTCTATGGATTTGCCTATTCTGGACATTTCTTATAAATGGGATCATACAATATATGGCTCTTTGTGTCTGGCTTCTTTGACCTAGCGTGTTTTCAAGGCTCATCCATGTTGTAGCATTAATTAGTACTTTATTCCTTTCTGTGCTGAATAATATTCCTTTAAGTGAATATACCGCATTTTGTTTATCTGTTCATCAATTCATGGACATTTGCATTGTTGCCACTTTTAAACTATTATGAATAATGCTATTATGAACATGTGTGTACAAGTTTTTTGTGAACAGAGGTTTTTCACTTCTCTTGGGTATATACCTACCAGTGGAATTGCTGAGTCATATGGTAATTCTCTGTTTAACTTTTTGAGAAACTGCCAAACAATTTTTCATAGTGGCTGTACCATTTTCTGTTCCCACCAGTAATGAGTGAAGATTCTGATTTCTCCACATCCACACCAATCAATGCTTGTTTTCCTTTTGTTGTTGTTGATAGCCAACCTAGTAGTTTGAAGTAGTATCTCTTTGTGATTTTTCTTTGTATTGATCTAATGACTAATGATGTTGAATATCTTTTCATGTGCTTACTGGCCATCTCTTCAATGTCTGTTCAGATCCTTGTCTGTTTTTAGAATAGACTTTATTTTTTAGAACAGTTTTAGGTTTTTAGCAAAGTTGAATGGAAAATACAGAGTTCTCATACATCATCTGACCCCACACATGCATAGTGTCTTCCACTATTAGTCTCCCACACCAGAGTGGTCCTGGCTTCTTAGAGTGAGTTAGGAAGTCTTTATTATGTTTCTGTCTTCTGAAAGAAATTGTGAAGGATTACATTAATTGATTTTTGAACGTCGACCCAGCCTTGTATTGTGGGCTTACTATTCTGTTCCATTGATCTGTCTGTTCTTTTGCCAGTGCCACCCTGTCTTGATTACTGTAGCTTTATACTGTAAAGTCTTTGAGTTGAGTAGTGTCAGTCCTCCAACTTGATTCTTCTCCTTCAATATTGTGTTGTCTACTCCAGGTCTTTTATCTATTTGTATAAACTTTAAAATCATTGTGTTGATATTCACAAATGACTTGCTCAGATTTTGGTTGGGATTCTGCTGAATCTGTGCATCAAGTTGGGAAGAACTGACATTTTGACAATATTGAGTCTTCTTGTCCATGAACATAGTGTATCTCTCCATTTATTTAGTTCTTTGATTTCTTTTTTTTTTTTTTTTTTTTTGTCTTTTTCCGTGTCCGGCAACGGATCA
>NW_007726868.1:474063-485338 GCF_000696425.1 Galeopterus variegatus | reverse complement strand
TTTTTTTTTTTTTTTTTTTTTTTTTTTTTTTTTTTTTTTTTTTTTTTTTTTGTCTTTTTCCGTGTCCGGCAACGGATCACAACCCTCAGTGTTGCCCCCGTACCGGACCGGGACCGGCAACGGGATCGCAACCCTCGGTGTTGCCCCCGCGCCTCGCTCAGCCAGTGAGTGGGAACCGGTCTGTATGTGGGATCCGAACCCTCGGCGGGAGCGCAGCCACGCTTCCCAAGCGGCGCACTAGCGCAGTGTGCCACCGGGCCGACCCCATAGTTCTTTGATTTCTTTTATCACAGTTTTATAGTTTTCCTCATGTAGATCTTATACATATTTTTTTTAGATTTATACCTAAGTATTTTATTTTTGGGAGGTACAAATATAAAGAGTGTTGTATTTTAATTTCACATTCCTCTTGTTCATTGCTGGTATATGGGAAAGCAATTGACTTTTGTATATTAACTTTGTATCCTGCAACCTTGATAGACAGATGGTCCCCAATTTAGGAAGGTTTGAGTTAACAGTTTTTCAACTTTACAATAGGTTTATTGTGGTATCAAATGCATTTTCTTTCTTTCTTTTTTTTTTTTTTTTCCTTTTTGTCTTTTTTCGTGTCCGGCAACGGATCGCAACCCTCAGTGTCACGCCCGGACCGGACCGGACCGGCAACAGGATCGCAACCCTCGGTGCTGCGCCCGCACCTCGCTCAGCCAGTGAGCGGGAACCGGTCTGTATGTGGGATCCGAACCCTTGGCGGGAGCGCCACCACACTCCCAAGCGGCGCACTGTAGCAGTGCGCCACCGGGCCGGCCCTCAAATGCATTTTCAACTTATGATATTTTCAACTTAAAATGAATTTATCAGGACATAGTCCCACATTGTAAGTTGAAGAGCATCTGTACTCGCTTATTAGTTCCAGGAGTTTTTCTGTTGACTTTTTTGGATTTTCTACATAATCATTTCATGCAAACACAGTTTTATTTTTTTTTCACCCATCTGTATACCCTTTATTTCCTTTTCTTTTTTTGTCTTTTTCCGTGTCCGGCAACGGATCGCAACCCTCAGTGTCGCGCCCGTACCGGACCGGGACCGGCAACGGGATCGCAACCCTCGGTGTTGCTCCCGCGCCTCGCTCAGCCAGTGAGCGGGAACCGGTCTGTATGTGGGATCCGAACCCTCGGGCGGGAGCGCCGCTGCGCTTCCCAAGCGGCGCACTATCCAGTGCGCCACCGGGCCGGCCCTATTTCCTTTTCTTGTCTCATTGCATTAGCTAGAACTTCCAGTATGATGTTGAAAAGGAGTGGTGAGACACTAACTCCTTGATTTGTTCCTGAGATTAGCAGGAAAGTTCTAATTTCTCGCCATTAAGTATAATGTTAGCTGGAGGCTTTTGTAGAATGTTCTTTATCAAGTTGAGGAATGTCTACTCTATTTTTATTTTGCTGGGACTTTTTATTATGAATGGGTGTTTGATTTTATCAAATGCTTTTTCTGCATCTATTGGTATGATCGTGATTTTTCTTCATTAGCCTGTTGGTGTGAGTGATTACATTAATTGATTTTTGAATATCAAACTAGCCTTGCATACTTCAGATTTCATTTGCTAATATTTTGTTCAGGATTTTTGCATCTATGTTCATGAAAGATAGTGATCTATAATTTTCTTTCTTTTTTTTTTTCTCTCCTTTTTGTCTTTTTTCGTGACCGGCAACGGATCGCAACCCTCACTGTCGTGCCCGTACCGGACCGGGACCGGCAACGGGATCGCAACCCTCGGTGTTGCGCCCGCACCTCGCTCAGCCAGTGAGCGGCCGGTCTGTATGTGGGATCTGAACCCTCGGCGGGAGCAGCGCTGTGCTCCCAAGTGGTGCACTGTAGCAGTGTGCCAGCAGGCCAGCCCATATAATTTTCTTTTTTTGGTAATGTCTTTATCTGATTTTGGTATTAGAGTAATACTGGCTCCTTAGAATGAGTTAGGGAGTCTTCTGTTTCTAGCTTCTGAAAGAAATTGTAGAGAATTGTTATATTTGTTCCTTAAACGTAAAATTCATTAGTGAACCTATCTGTCCTTTCCCATTTTTTAATTGGGTTCTTTGTCTTTGTTCTTGAGTTATAAGAGTTATATATTCTGGATACTAGACCCTTATCAGGTAAATGATTTGCAGATATTTTCTCCCATTCTGTGGGCTGTCTTTTCACCTTTTTTGTTTGTTTGTTTTGGACAGCTGGCCTAGTACAGGGATTTGAACTCTTGACCTTGGTGCTACCATGCTCTAACCAACTGAGCTAAGTGGCCAGCCGCTCTCTTTCTTGATATAGTATTTTTGCATAGTTTTAAATTTTGATAGTCTAAATCATTTATTTTTTCTTTTGTTGCTGTTCTTCAGGTATCATATCTAGGAATCCATTGCCAAATCCAAGGTCATGATTTATCACTATCTTCTAAGAGTTTTTTTAGTTTTAGCTTTTACATTTAAGTCTTTGATTCATTTTGAGTTAATTTTTTGTATGTGATGCAGGGTAGCAAGCAGTCCAACTTAATCTTTTGCATGTGGATACCCAGTTGTACCTGCAGCATTTGTTGCACACACTATTCTTTCCTCATTTAATGGTCTTGACCCCCTCATTAAAAATCAATTGACCATCCATGTATGGGTTTATTTTTGGACTCTTAATTTTATTTCATTGATCTTTATGCCTATTCTTATATCTTTTTCATTTATTATTATAGAATAAAGATAATATGAAGTAAAAATTTGAATTGCCAGCCAGTGATCCTACAGATCATATCATCTGAACTCCCTAGTGGTTTGAATAGATATTATTGAGGTCCCTTCAAGCCTGAAATATTGTTTTCAAGTGTTTGCATAGGGCCTATCCCTGTTGTTCTCTCTGCTTTCTTTAAAGTGTGAATCTAGCAGTCTCATTTTGCAGATATGGAAGCAGATTTTCAGATTAATCAAACCTTTTACTCTAGCCCTCAAAGCAGCAAACTATTGCCCTAACTCTTCTCAACATTTATTACATTCAGACTATCAAGCCTTTGATTTAAAGAGCAATTTGAGAGTATCTATAGTAATTCTTAGTTTGAAAATTCATTTATTTTCCTTTTTCTTAGATGGAGACTGAAATTAGCAGTCCAGCCCACATCTCTTGCTCTTTGTTGATTCTGCATCACAAGACAGTGCCCAGCTTAGGCAGGGAAAACCTACGGCTAATGAATGCCTGTGTCTTACTTTCTTCAACTTTCTTTTTGTTTTAGGTTTATTTGTAGGGTCTTTTGGTCCCCTGTGGTCATGGAATTGAAAAGAGTTGGCAGAACCTTTTTACGTGATTCAGTGAAGTTTCTGTACTTTGCAAAATGAGGGATGTGTTTTTACATGTAGATCTTCAAAAAAATTTTGGTAGAAGATACCGTAGAGCAGGAGTGGCTAAGAAACAAGTTGCAATTTAGTCATTTCTAGTTTAGTGGGATTTGAAACAAAGAAGACAAAAATATCTAGTAACAACCTTAGTCCTTGTGAGGCTAGATTCTCCTGATTCACTAAGGAATGTACAGTTTCCACAGTGTGCAAAGCATAGAGCAGACTGCTGTGGAAGCATTTGAGAGTACAAGGGTTGATGTTTGAATGGAATGAGCAGTAAAATTCATTCACAGTTTCTGGAAGTAGACTTAATTAACCTTTCCCAACTGTGATGTATACTCAGTAGTTGCAGCAACAGAATTTGGGTCCTTTTGTAGTTTAATAAGGACTAAGGAAGATATCACTATAATATGGATATTTCTGAATGAGTTGTGAATAGGTTTTATAACTAATACTGGCCTATTATAGTTAATATGATTTACATTGGGCTGGGACTAATGGACTAAATTAGGAAACAACAAATGTTTCTCCCTTGGGAATTCGTTCAGAAAATTGTAGAGGGAACTCAGTATACCTCTTATGTTTCATACAGCAGAATAGTGCCTTATTGCATAGCACACTGATTTGAAATAGAATGATGTATGATTTTACTTAGCAAGACAATAGTGTATTTGGATGGTAGGTTCATAGTACTATTTATGGTGACACTTAATTTACTATGTTATATATGTTACTTTGTGTGTATTAACTATGGTGAAATTATAAAATAGAAAAAATATACTTTCTTATGGAATATAAAACTTTTTGGATTCCTGTCATTATACAACTTCATTGTGAATTTGGATTGGGGAGGAAATATATGAAATATATGGTGAAGTGAAACTAAAGATGGATGAACACTCAGTTAATAACCTTTTATATTCATATTTTAAGATACTTTTCATAGGAATTATTTAGGAAATGAATGTGTAAATCAAGGGGC
Source organism: Galeopterus variegatus (assembly GCF_000696425.1). NCBI lineage: Eukaryota > Metazoa > Chordata > Mammalia > Dermoptera > Cynocephalidae > Galeopterus > Galeopterus variegatus. Next base: position 480,997 of record NW_007726868.1, on the reverse strand, counting down.
TTCTTCATTTCTTCCTCATTAACTGTGGTCATTCACCAAGATCCACCGATTTCTCTAAATTTATATGATTTTTTTGTTTGACCAGAGACCATTGTAGGTATACAAAAAATGTTGGTATTTGAGACCTTTTATATTCAACAAGAAATGTTATTGGGTTTTATTTGTCCTGAGATAGAGGGAAGTTGGGAGAAGTTAAGAGAAAAGAAATGAAAAGAGGCTTTTTTAATTCTCAGATGTAGTTGGAAACCAGCATTTCTTTCTGAGTATCCACATTTGACCCACATAATATAGGGGTTTTCTGATTGGTCATTTGAGTTTCTTTTCAGAAGAACCTTTTGGAGGAAGTAGCATTATTTTTATTGTGAAAACAAGAAAATTGAGGCATCACAAGGTTACATAGATGTGTGTGTATCTGAGCTAAATTTTGAACCTAAAACTCTCCAAAGCTCAACATCTGTTCAGTGGAGCAGGCTGCCAGAAGTCAAATATGTAGGTATTTCTGTGTAGTTTTCATTAATTGAACAGGATCATTAAAGGCCTGATGGCTTGAAAATACTGTAGTGTCTTACATACTGTGGGAACTACTACAGAAAAGGACCCAGATCCTCCTGAGAATCTAGGATTTGCTTAAGGAAACAGGCAGATATACCAGGCATAGCTGCTGTGGTTGATTTACATATGTGCCACTGAATGCAGACAAAACCCACACCAAAATTCAATCAGTGCGATTCAGTGTGTGAGCCTGTGAGAGAGAAGCATTTTGGATGGAAGGTCACTCTTAAACTAGACTTTAATAAAAAAATCATAGTGATAAAACTGTAAATGTGTCATGATATCATGTCATTTCTTTGTGTTCTAGGTGCTAGGGTGTTGCTTTGCCTCACACAGATTTGTCACCTCTCTTCCCCTGGGTGACGGAGCCGCAAAAAGGATTACTCAAAGCCCATTTCTTCCAAGCAGTGAGAGACCCCAAAGGGGTTAATCTCTTGGAACCTTCAAGAGAGAGGCATTCCTTCCTTTTGGGAAATTAACCACAAATTGGGATTCTCACCACACATTTATTCTCCAGACCAGGAAGTTACAGGAAAAGAACACAGGTGGGGTTATGACCAATTATAGTTTAGCAGTAAAGGCTAGTAACTTCAGCCAAACAAGCAAAGTGACATTCCATAATGTAGTTTGCAAAAGGTTAAGTCAATCCACCAATAAAAGCTTGATCTTAGCAAACATTCTCTTTCTTACACAGCTTCCCCAACATTTTTACATATCAATTAAGTAACTTGTCTGTCCTTGAGGCAGCAACCTTGCTGTGCCACAATTCCTTATCTTACAACAGAGACTTTAGCCTGGAGAAAGTTTCCAGTCTTTTGCAGGGTTAACATTTCTATATGTACTTTTAAGAACTGAAGCTGAACCTGAAACTGCAGGGCTTTGGAGGCCCTGTGAAATACGTTTGCTTTATAGTATACTCCAGTAGGGTACTGGTAAACAAAGTAAACCAAAATCCTTGCCCACATGGACTTTATATTTTAGATGTGTGGAATGGACAGCTATCTAATCAATTAAGTAAAACTTAGAATATATAAAGTATTTATTATTTTATTATTTTTGTTTTTGGTGCCTGGCCGGTATAGGGATCAAACCTTGGACTCTAGTGTTATCAGTACAACACTCTAACTAACTGAGCTAACTGGCCAGCCCAAGAATATATGAATTAAATTTAAATGTATAGAAAGACCATTTTGTCTTATAAGTGCTGCAGTGAAAATTAAAGTAGGGATGGGGAGCATAAGGAAGAAGTATAGGAAATTGCAGTTTTAAATGGCCAGGGAACATCTCTCTGAGCAAGCGACATTTGAGCAAAGATGTAGATGTGGTGAGGGAAGGAGCCATGTAGACATCTAGGGTAAGAATGTTCTAGCTAGGCATTGGAAGCAGCCAATGTAAAGGCCCCTGGCAAAGTTGAGGAATAGGAGGAGGCTCTGACAAGTAGCTACATTGGTTGGGAGGGGAAGTCTTATGAGATAATAATACACAGTGTGGGCCATTGTAAAATTTTAGTGTTTACTCTAAGTGAAGTGGAGCCAGTGGAGGGGTTTGGGCAAAGAAGTGTCAGAATCTTACCTATATTTTAAAAGTCTCATTCTAACTATTGGATCAAGACTAGACCCTATCTAAAAGTTGTTAAATTTATTTATTAGTCAGGTACACATAGTATATTTGAATATCAAAGAAAATTTTCTTTACTGCATCACTAAAGTTTTTATTAAGAAGCATTGTTAAGGATTTTATTAAACAACTTTATTAAATTTTTCTTTCTTTCTTTCTTTTTTTTTTAAGATGACCAGTAAGGGGATCTTAACCCTTAGCTTGGTGTTGTCAGCACCATACTCAGCCAGTGAGCTAACCTGCCATCCCTATATAGGATCTGAACCCGTGGCCTTGGTGTTAATCAGCACCATACTCTCCCAAGTGAGCCACGGGCTGGCCCTTAAATTTTTCTTTACTTGACCTGGAGGTTAAACAAAATAGCCTTTCTGATAACCCTTTTACTTACAGCAAACATACTGAAATATTGATAAGATAGCACAGTGAAATCTCATATACCTACTGGTTAGGTTCAACTTTGCCATATTTATCTATCTTGCTATCTAAATAAATTTTTTTGTTTTATTATTTTTGGTGTATTATTTCAGCGTAAGTTATAGGCATCACAATTCTCTGTAATGTAAATAATTCATCAAGCATTTCCTAATGAAAAGGATGTTTTCCTACATTAATTATCATAACAGCAATAAATCTTATCCCCTTTTTCTGACGTCAGCCCTTTCCCTCAAGAGAGTTGGAGTGTGCATGTACATTCAAGGGCCAGTCAGGATCTGTCAAAAACTTTTTATTATAACCCCCATTTGTATTTCCTGATCTCAAGTATTGGCTTTATTGCTTTTGCTACTGAGTAGATTTACTGCCTGTATCTTAATTCCAGTTTAGAGAAATTTGAGAGATTAAGGTAATTGATGTATTTTTCTTACAATTGACTATGCTTTGGGGGAAATTGAATCACAAGTAAAATGATCAGAGGAGATTCCTGTTTATATCAGTGAGTGGATTGTCCACTGAGCTCTTTAACAGCCTATGAAATACAGGGCTCTAAAGAATACATCTTGAGCCAGTTGTCACAGTTCTATGTAGAAGAACTCAACTAATCATTCCTAGTATTCAAGAAGGTTAAGATCTAGTCTCTAGTTCATCATGCAATTAAGAAGAGTATTCTGACAATAGTAATATTGAAAAGGTCACTTTCTAGGAACGTAAAGTCCAGAACTGACTATTTTTAAAGTCAGGCACTTCTAAAACACCATGTGTGAAAACACACTAGGCCAAGTGAATCTAAGAAAACAGTAGAATAGTATTCAATCATCAGACTTACCATTGTGTAGAGTGGGCTTCTGTTTTCTCCTTGTTACTGTTATATATAAAGGACGCTTTCAGATCTACTTCAAAAGACGTTGAAATAGAGACTCAAACTTCTGAGCTGCTCATAACTGGACATTTCATCTCTAAGGACTGACTAGGATTTAAGTGACTTCCCTGCTGACTCATATTTATTAGGTGGTAGGATGTATATATTTAGGAAGAAATTGGCTCCCATTACGTAATTGTCTGCCTCTTGGGGATTGTTTTACGTCTTCCTGTGGTCATTTTGTGTCATGTAAGATACAGTTACTATCCTCTGATGAAGGCTATTTCTTTGTACTAAATTGAACATACATGAAAAAATAATTCCAGTGGTGGAGGGTTGGGAATTATAATGAAGCATAGTGTTAATTGTTTAAGGAAGATTGTATATAGGAAGTGCTTTATGAGATAGCACAAGGGAAGACATAATTTTAGACTGAGGAGGACTTCACAAAGAATGTCGGATTTTAGCTGAATGTTGAAAAGGAACGCGTCACTGAGCAGATTGGAGCAAGTATTTATTCTGTAGAACAATGTGAACAAAGGCACAGAAACGGAAATGTAAGGTTATTCAGAGGGAGGGAAGTAAACAGTGTTGGCCACAATACCAGGTTCAAATAAGGACGAGGAAAGAGAAGTCTGCAAAGGTAGGTTGTAGCTAGGTTACAGAGAGTGATATAAGACTCATGAGCATGTGCTGTGTACTGTTGGCTTTATGGAATGTTTGAACTTTAATACAGGGAATGACATGAAATGCTGAATGGGTTCCTGCCATGCACCTCATTCTGTTTTTCCCTGACAAGGCAAAAATCATTTGTACTGGCAGTTCTCAAACTTTCTGGTCTCAGGACTCCTTTATATTCTTCAAAAAATATCAGGAAACCCCAAAATGCTTCAATTTATGTGGATTATGCCTGTTGATATTTACTATATTAGAAATCAGGGGAAGAAGATATAACAACTATACTTTTATGAAGTTGTTACAACAAACAAACGGAAAGGACATTCTTGGGGGGGAGGGGAGAGAGGGAGGAGGGAGGGAGGTGTCGGTGATGGGCCATAATAATCATATACATTGTATATTGACAAAATAAAAATTTAACGAAAAAATAAAAATAAAAATAAAAAATAAATGTGAGAAAGTATTTGTTTACCCTAATAAAGCTACTCAGATACTTCATTTTTAAAAATCCATTAAAATAATTAGATGCATTTAACTTTAAAAAAAAAAAAGAAAGAAAGAAATCAGAACTAAGAAACTTTCAAAAGAGTTCTCTTTTTTTTTTTTTTTAAAAGATGACCGGTAAGGGGATCTTAACCCTTGACTTGGTGTTGTCAGCACCACGCTCACCCAGTGAGCAACCGGCCGTCCCTATATGGGATCCGAACCCGTGGCCTTGGTGTTACCAGCACCACACTCTGCCGAGTGAGCCACGGCCAGCCCTCAAAAGAGTTCTTAAGTGCACATTCCTTTAGCATTGGAAACTGATTGAGTCATGGGGGCAGATCCCTCATGAATGGATTAATGCTCTCCCTGGGGGAGGGAGTATTAATGAGTGAGTTCTCACCCTATTAGTTCCCGCAAGAGCTCATTGCTTAAAAAGATCCTGGCACCTTCTCTCTCTCTCTTGCTTCCTCTCTCTTGCTTCCTCTCGCCATGTGATCTGCTCGTACCTGCCAGCTGCCTGCCACTTTTCTGCCATGAGTAGAAACAGCCTGAAGCCCGTGCCAGATGCAGCTGTCCCAGAATCATAAGCCAAATAAACCTCTTTTCCTTATAAATTACCCAGTCTCAGGTATTTCTGTTATAGCAACATAAAATGGACTAAAACACCCAGGGTACTTGGACCAGACTTTGTGAATCTCTGAATTAAAACCTGCCCTTGTAGAATATTTTGTTTTTGAGGGCGTAATATTATCATAAACAAAAAATAGAAATATGGCTATAAATAAAGGCACACGCGAAGGAAACACAATCTGTTTTGCATGGGTCAGTTAGGGAAGACTTTCGCAAAGTAGGTAACCTTTTGAACAGGAATGAAAAAGGAAAAAAAGGATAAATGTGTGTGGCATATTCTGGAAGGAATACCAAGATGTCTGTGGGGAGCAGGTGCTGTGGCCAAGCGCAGCTTAGGAGATAGGTGTGAGGCTGATTTTGAGGGTCTTTACCTTGTAGACATTGGGATGTCAGCAGAGAATAGAAGTACCATGATTCAGTCTTTTAGAAAATAACTGGCAGTTTACAAGTGAGGTGCAGGAAATGGCATTCCCAACAAATAATCATAATTCTTTCTTGGGGAGCATCATTACTTATTCATAACCCACTTTTATTAAAGGCGGCTATTTTCAAGCATTTAGTTTTCTCTTCCAATCTAACTTGCCCAGTTCCTTTAGCCCTTTAAGAAAAGATTTTTATACCTCTTCTCATCCTGGTTTTGCTAACCATATTATTGCCAGAATGTCTTTGGTGCATGGCCCACTGATTTATGTTATGTGCCTTCTTGTTTAAGTTGGGATTTTTTTTTTTTTAATTTCATTCTAATTATCCTCTTTAACTCTGCAGAAATGAGTCATACTATCCATTTGTGGGGAAGGATTCTCAACTCTGGTTTATCAGCACCAACAGGATGACATGGAATACATGAGAGGCTGCACCCTTTTAAGAGTTTACAATTCTGGGCCAGCCCCGTGGCGCACTAGGGAGAGTGTGGCGCTGGGAGTGCAGCGACGCTCCCGCCGTGGGTTCAGATCCTATATGGAAATGACCGGTGTGCTCACTGGCTGAGCGCGGTGCGGGTGACACCACACCAAGGGTTGCGATCCCCTTACCGGTCACGAAAAAGACAAAAAAAAAAAAGTTTACAATTCTGACCAGTTCAGACCAAGAGAGTTTTTTCTTCTTTTTCCAAGAAGATATCTAATAGGAGCTTTAAAAAGTCTTTTATAGGATAGAAACCACTTTACATAATCTAGCACACAGCATCTTGAGAAACACACAACACATAATTAAATTCTTAATAGACATCTGCTTAAAAGTCTGAACACTGTCTCTTGGTTTTTCCACTTATAGAGGGTCTGTCTTTAACTGCACCCTCATATGAATAGCTGTTAAATATTATGTAACTGTTCATCTTGGAATCATAGGTAATTGAAGAGTTGATATCAAATTTGGCTTGCCTTACCATAAAGTGAGTGTAATCTTTTTGGAATGTGGAACTATAGATTGTGGGTCATCATTTCAAAAGCAGGTATCTTTCCCCCAAAAAAATCGTGTTGCATTTCTCTCACATAATACTCAATCTGTAATTAAGTTTATTTGGCCAAGGCGGCCTATTGCATATTCCGTTAAGAGTAACCCATAAGGTTTTTGAGTTTTTTTAAACTGCAGCTGCATTTGGGTTTTTGTTTAGTTTTTTTGTTGTTGTTGTTCAGATCTCTTTGTTGTTATATATATATATATATATATATATATATA